>NC_056737.1:996078305-996090805 GCF_019279795.1 Protopterus annectens | reverse complement strand
TTTTATTTTATCAAACCTTTCCATTGTATCATAACATCATAATTTTTCCCAGATTTTATCCCTAGCAAAGATTTTTCATTCTTTGAAAAATACACACCCCCAGTTTTTGCCACATCAGCCAAACCCTTACTTTTAACTTTATTCAAGGTCATTTCCAGTTCCTTTAAACACCCAGACAGAAAAGGCCAGCAGTTCCCTCATCCATAGTTTGCTTTTAGCAACTACAGCTCTTTTGTCTGTGTATGTCAAAACTACTGTTATCACCACTTGCTTTCGTATCATATCTCTAACATCTTTCATTTTATAGGCTGCTTCACTCATTATCAGATTCATTGCCAGTGCAAACAATATTCCACTCATGGGACATCCTTGTCTTATACCACTTCATGCATATGTCTTTACTCAGCCCACCATTCACTAACACTCTCACCATATTATTCCGATATGCTAACATACACACCCTCCTAATTCTATTACCTGTTCCATACTTCTCCATAACATCCCGCAAAGCACCATGTCCTTCTGCATCAAATGCCTTACTGCTATCAGTTTCACATCCTCCTTTTTACTTATAATATGATCCAACCAATAACAATTCTTGACATCCCTTCCCTTTTATGTCATATATATGTATGTATATCTATCTATATAAATGGGTCTACTTCTAATGCCCGAAACGCCGATTCGCCGACAGGGAAATAACCGACGCCAGAAACCCGACAACACACAAACCCGACAACGCGAAACACCGAACACCATAACACCGACACACTACACGTCAACACCACAGTACACTACAACACATATCCACTAGCCCTAACCCAAACCCTAACCCTAAGGTCCGACACTACCGCACACACTCCCTACCTGCACCCTAACCCTAACTCACTTACACACCCCAAACCCCAAGCTCCGACACTACCGCACACACTCCCTACCTGCACCCTAACCCTAACTCACTTACACACCCCAAACCCCAAGCTCCGACACTACCGCACACTCACCTATCACACACCCTAACCCTACATCCCTGAGTATTGCACACTTACCTGTCCGCTCCCTACTCCTAAATCCCTCACTATCGCATACTTACCAGGTCGCTTACACATTCCCCTTGTCGGTCTTCCGTCTGTCGGGATTCGAGCGTGTCGGTCAACTGCGTTGTCGGGTTTCTGGCGTCGGTTATTTCCCTGTCGGCGAATCGGCGTTTCGGGCATTAGAAGTAGACCCATATAAATATATATATATATATATATATATATATATATATATATATATATATATATATCCATACATGGGATTCGTATGGATCACCGAATGGCAACATAAACGAAACAGATTTGGCCAGGCATACTTACACGAAAGTGCTTTTCACTGAAAGGCACTTTTGTGTAAGTATGCCTGTTGCGGAGATCGCACTACAGTGGGGATAAGGGAAAATTCCCTTTTCCCCACTCTAGTGCGACCTCAGAGTGAGAATATTTAAGTAGGGGGGTGTGGGGGGTGCAGGGGGCTTGCTTCCCTGGAAAAACGTAAAAGTAATGTTTTATTTTTTTTTTTTAAACACACTTTAACGAAAGCACTTTTTCGGTGAAAGCGCTTTCGTTAAAGTGTGTTCAGTGTTTGTGGATTCGAACTATTGAACTTTCGTTCAATAGTCCTAGATCCATATACACACACACACACACACACACGCATATATACATATATATATATATATATATATATATATATATATATATATATATATATATCAAAACTTCGAATCATTAAAGGTCGAATCCTAATGATCAAACTTTTAAAACTTCGAATCTTATAACAGGGATCGCAGTATAGCACGGAGAGGGAAGATTTCCCTTTTCTGCACTGTAGTGGGAATTCGGAGTTCATATATTTAAGTAGTGGGGGGTGCAGGGAGGCTTGCTGAGAGCTTTTTTTTTTATTTTATTTTCGAATTTCCAAGACATCGATCATTAAAGTTCAACCTTTAATGATTCAGAGTTTTGGAACTTTGATCTTATGATAGAGACATATATACTTTCTTCCATAATCACCCTCATTCTTTCTTCCATTCTGCTCTGTACTGTTCTCATGAAAATATAACCTGTGTTATTTAATTTGATGGGTCTCCAACCTTTTATTTCATTCTTCACATCTTTCTTCCATATAAATTTTAATACCCAACTACATAATGCTTCATAAACTCTCCCTTCAACCGTTCGTTCAGTACATTTACAAAATACTCTATTTGCCAATTCATTAATCTTTTGAACATTCTGTACTCTATAGTCAGGAGCGGCCTTAGGTCAACTGGTGCCCTAGGCAAAAGGGATCAACGGCGCCCCCTATCACACTACCTGGTGCCCCCATCCTTGTCTCACTGCACCAAATAAATACTGGAAAAGCACCCCTGCTAGAGCGGCACCCTAGGTGGCCACCTAGTTGGCCTATGCCTAAGGCCAGCTATGTCTATAGTATCTGGATGTGATACTGAACCAGCATTTACTTTTCTAAGTACTTCATCCAATTCACTATTAGGAATTTCTTTTTCAAAATTTGCCATAATTCATTCTGGAACTTTCTTTTATTTTCTGTTCTCTCTTACTTTCCTTCATTTACTCTTATACATATTTTCCACATGCTGTCATATAACACTCAGTTTGCTCTTGTGTTCTCTTCTCCTCTCCTTTTACATTTTTCATTTCCCTCATTAAACTAATATTGTCCTTTGCTATTTTATCCAAATATGCAGATACCTTCTCCCTTGTAAGTAATTTTTTCTCGACTTCTTTTACATATTTCTTTTTCCATATCATAATACTCTCTTTTCTTATTCTTTAAATTCTCTAATGCATTTCTATACATTTAACCAGTTTTATAGAAGTCCCTCATGATCATATGATGCTTCCATAAAAGCAATTCTTCCCACTCTCCATTTTCATCCAATAATTTCTCACATATTCTTTTTATTTCTGCTCCTATTTTAATTTTTATATAATTTAATATCCTCCCTTTCTTTTATCACCACTGTCCATATTGATAAATTGTCTGAAGAACCTATCACAACTGTATCGCTACAATTTTTCTATTTGCAGTCTTTTTTCACTTATCAGGAATCGTAAATGCTCTATCACAATAACACCCACATCACATTTAACACACCATTTCAGTACCCCTATCATTCTTACAGTGCTAATAATACAGATCATATTTACTGGAAGTATTTTACATTTGTTGCTTTTCCTTCCTTTTAAGTTTAGGGAAATATTTTTTAATTTTTGTTTTCTTATTTTTACTCTTTCCCCCAAATTATTATTTTCCTGATTTTATGTAGAAATGATCCTTGATCCTCAGAATCAGATTTTCCACTGGTTAGAGCTTCAGTAAATGTATTAGTATCAATCTGTTCTGAAATCTCTTCCTGCATGCAATCTGTCTCTCCCCATTTTCCCGCCATAGTTTTTTCTTCTTCTAGTTTCTTTTGCATCTGCTTCACCATCACCCCAGCTTCTTTGTGTCCTTCCTTGTGTATGTTTTCTTCCTTTTCACCTTCTTTTTCATTACTGTTTCCTCTTGATGATTTATCAGTATTAATTTCTTAACACCAATACTGCAATACTACACCATCAGCAACTGCAGATCGTGGTCTCCAACACTTTGGTCCAGGGGCAGCTGCCCCCTTTGCCTATATATCTGCCTGTCTACATGTATCCTGCCCACCAAAGTGAAAAAAAAATCTGCAGCTGGGAAAAATAATTTAATCCTTAGATTTGAAACACACCCGTGCCGTTATTACTATTTTCCAAACTGAAAACACAAGTATATTCAAGCAGCCCTTACTGAAATGTCTAGATTGATAGTTGTGTCAAAACACTAGGAACAATATCCTCTAGTTTTTGTGAAAGAGATATGGGTGCCACCACTGATGAGGGTACTGAATCTTTTATAACCCACTTACTGACAAAGTACTGCTATGATTATTCGTACCTAGTAGCTAATAAACTACACAATTACCTGGTTCATTCCTTGATAATGTCTAACAATAATGGCTAGGTTAGTCTTTAGGAAATCATAACTCACCTTCATGTTGCTGACACAGCATTCTCCAAATTCTACTTTAATCTTTGGATTAGACTGACATTCACCTTATGGTTTTAATACTACCTTTATGGTCAACCAAAATAATTACAATATTTATTTATTTTTTGCATTGTATTTGTATTGTTACTTTACCCTTCTTAGATTGCAAAGCAGAGCTGTTTAATGACAAAGTCAAGTTCTTAAATTTAATGTGTAGTAGGGTGCAGAGTCTATAGAATAGGTCAGACCAGGATGCTGCTGTAGGTAGGTATGACTATGGGTAGAGGGCACGTTTAAGTACCCTTCCATTGACCATGCCAGTCAGAGCAGTAATAAATCTGATGGGTTTGTAGTACCATGAAGTATACAAGTGATGTGGATAAAATCGAGAATCTTATTGCAAAGTTTGACACACCTAGATGGATGAGAATGAACTCACTCCACATCGTACATTTACATATAGACAAATCTAGAAAAAAGGGTGTATCAGGAAAAGTAAAGCCCTAGCATGTGGATTTTACTGCCGTGTTTGTCCCAGTGATTTCTGTTTAAATTCATGTACATATAGACAAACATACAGGGTTCCACCATGTTTGTCCCAGTGATTTCTGTTTAAATTCATGTACATATAGACAAACATACAGGGTTCCACCGTGTTTGTCCCAGTGATTTCTGTTTAAATTCATGTACATATAGACAAACATACAGGGTTCCACCATGTTTGTCCCAGTGATTTCTGTTTAAATTCATGTACATATAGACAAACATACAGGGTTCCACCATGTTTGTCCCAGTGATTTCTGTTTAAATTCATGTACATATAGACAAACATATAGGGTTCCACCATGTTTGTCCCAGTGATTTCTGTTTAAATTCATGTACATATAGACAAACATACAGGGTTCCACCATCAAGGATACTGTTACTTCTGCTGATATTACTCTGAAAGTTTGAAAGTAGCAAATGCTGTTTACATGTGGGCAATGAAATATAATAAAGTGACTGCCCTATTTCTATAGGTGGGCCTGTTTTTGTAACAATGTGATCAGTAATTGTGTAAATGGTAGAATCACATTTGATAAAAAAAGTTGAAATGAAATTTAGAAAAGATGAATTTTGGTAGAATCAAAAAATATATTCCAAATGCTTTATTTCTAATACAATTTAAATGTCATAAGGGATAACAATAAAACTGCAACTGTTTTTGTGTATGTGTGTGTGTGTGGGGGGGGGGCTCTTGCACCTACTAATATGACAGGCAAGCCCCCCCCCCCCCACTTCAACTCCCAAACTTGTATCTATATCAACTTCGGGGTTGCAACCATTTGAAAAATTGAAAAAAATCACACAAAACAATAGAATCATGGTAAACTTAGCAATTGCCGCAACAGTGATTTCACACATAAAACAGTGATCACAGTTTCCTACACTGACTGTAAACCTTACAAAATGACAAGAACATGGCTAAACAACACATAGAAAAATATCAAGAACAACAATAGGCATTTTGTAGAAATCAGCTACCTAAACAACTACTTAAAATTCATCCTGAAAATACAATCACTATTTGCATGTGACCCATGAATCTTCTACCAAATGAGCTTTATAATATTTTTTTCTACCAAATGTGATTCTACAAATTGGCTGTTTGGCCATATCTATCTATCTGTCTATCTATCTATCTATCTATCTATCTATCTATCTATCTATCTGGGTCTACTTTGACTCACTGAAAACTCATTTCACTGAATTTCAAAACACTCACACCAAATCAATGAAAGTTCAGATCACTGAAAACTCATTTCACTGAATCACATTTCACTGAATGTAAGTACTCTTGGGCAAATAAAATGTATATGCCCTTTACCCACTGTAGTGCGATCCTGGAGTTAGTATATATAGTTAGGGGGGCTGTGGGGGGCATAGCCTCCCACATTAGGGGGTGTGGGGTGAGTAGCCCCCACCTACGTTTGGTTTTATATTGTTACCTTTCAGTGAAATGAGATTACTACATATAAAAGCTAAGTAGGCTGTGCCCCCCACCCCCCCTAATTATATATGCTAATTCCAGGATCCCACTACAGTGGGTAAAGGGCATATACATTGTATTTGCCCAACAGTACTTACATTCAGTGAAATGTGATTCAGTGAAATGAGTTTTCAGTGATTTGAGCTTTTAGCAATTTTTTGAGGGTGAATTGAAATGAAGTGAAATGAATTTTCAGTGAAGCAAAGCAGAGCCTCTTTTCCCTTAAATCTGTTCCAACTAACTATATTAAAAAAACAAAATCAGCAGCAAAGCAGTACTCGAACCATGCAGCCCATAAAATAAATCCACCATAAATTAAATATCTATTTTATTATGAAACTGGTAAGCACCTTCACATAGCAGCTTCTTCAGACCATCAAAAAACATTTTGCTATTTGCTTCTATTATTTAAGCAGTACTACATTTGCCCTGGAAGGTGTGTTCCTTTACTTTTTATATTATTTTAACTATATTAAATCCTTACTCTCCAAACTCAAACCCTGCTCCCCTCAGCTGATAATCTGCCTTCCTATTTCCTACAGATTGCTGCTGAACCCCTAGCCTATCCAGTTTCCATCCTGATTAACTGATCTATCTCTGAATCATATGTCCCAGCAATATGGAAAACATTCTTTGCATTACTTATACACAAAGGTGGTAATTCTTCTGATATATCAAACTTTAGACCAATTGCTATACTGTTTCCCCTCTAAAATTTTAGAGAAATGCATTCACAAGCAGATAATGCAGTACCTTCTACAAGAGAGCCTTCTAATACACACTCAACATGGATTCCGTCCCAAACACAGTACTACCTTCATCAATACTGTATCACTGGCCCGTAACGATAATAAACTAGTTTCATGTCTATTTCTTGACCTCTCCAAAGCCTTTGACACTGTCTCCCATCCCTTCCTCTTGGACAAATTCTCCTATTTAACATTCTCTCCTCCCACCATTTCCTGGCTTTCCAGCTATCTCTCTAATCACCAGCAAACTGTTAAATGGCATTCTCCACTACCCCCCCCTCCTTAACATGCCAATGGGAGTCCCCCAAGGATCCATACTTGGGCCACTGCTCTTTAATATTTTCACTAATTTACTTTACACCTCTTGTCCCCACTCTACACTTGTAAATTATGCAGACAATTCAACTGTCATCACCATTGCAGACAATGCATCTGACCTCCACTCTACTACCCAAGCATCTTTCAACACCATAGAGACATGGCTTTGTGATAATAAATTAATTCTCAACCTTAAGAAAACTAAGATCCTACTCGTCCTCCCCAAAAACCTCACCAATCTCAAAACTACATTCTCCATCATATCAAGCAATAACACTATTATTACTGCTGAACCCGGCACTAAACTCCTGGGAGTCATAATAGACGATCAGCTCAATTTTGATCTCCAAGTCACTAATTCTGTCAAAAAGACTCACCAGAAACTTGGACTCCTTTATCGCAATAAGAGACATTTAACCAATACAGCCAAAATAACTCTCTCCCATGCATTTTTTCTTCCCACCCTTCTATATAGCTGTCAATTATTCACAAACACTAACAACACACTATTTACAAAACTTGAAACTACCTGTAATAAGGTGGTCAGATTCGCTGCAAACCAAACGTACAAGTCACACCATTGCTTATGCCTTAAACAATTAGACTGGCTCGAATTCCCTCATCTGCTCCTACTACATCAACTACAAATTATCCACTCCAGTCTCTGTCTACTGTCTTTCTGCCCTAGCCTTTTATCTATTATTTCTAAATATTCCCCAACCAGGACACTAAGCAGCTCAGACCAAAGCTTCCTACAGATTTAGAAACCCAAAACCAAAACAGGATGTTTACTCTATAATTATAACCCTGCTGCAACTTGAAACCAACTACCCCAAGAAATTTGGTCCCTTGACCATACCAAGCATTTCAAAGTAGCCACTCGAAGATACCTGACAAAGAAATGGTCCTGCCACTGTAGCAATCCTCCCTGAAACTACCCTACCCCAGCTTCTAATACCTCCCCCTCCATCAGTCCTATCATTCTTATATCCCTGTTCTCCCAAAATATCCTTTCCTTCTATTCCTTCTCCCTCATTTTGAACTCCTCCCCCGTCTATCATAATAAACTTCTACCCCTCTGTCCCACTATATAAGCACCTATCCATTCCCCATCTATCACAATAAACTTCTACCCCTCTGTCCCACTTTATAAGCATCTATCCCTCTCCTGTCTATCATAATAAACTTTGACCCCTCTGTCCCACTCTATAAGCACCTATCCCTCTCCTGTCTATCATAATAAACTTCTACCCCTATTTCCCACTGTATAAGAACCTATCCCTACCCGTCTGTCATAAAAAACTTCTACCCCTCTGTCCCACTGTATAAGCATCTATTCCTACCCCGTCTATCATAATAAACTTCTACCCCTCTGTCCCACTGTATAATCACCTATCCCTCCCCTGTCTATCATAATAAACTTTTACCCCTCTGTCCTACTGTATAAGCACCTATCCCTCCCCTGTCTATCATAATAAACTTCTACCCCTCTGCCCCATGTATAAGCACCTATCCCTCCCCATCTATCATAACAAACTTCTACCCCTCTGTCCCACTGTATAAGCACCTATCCCTCCCCTGTCTATCATAATAAACTTCTACCACTCTGTCCCACTGTATAAGCACCTATCCCTCCCCTGTCTATCATAATAAACTTCTACCCCTCTGTCCCATGTATAAGCACCTATCCCTCCCCTGTCTATCATAATAAACTTCTACCCCTCTGTCCCACTGTATAAGCACATATCCCTTCCCTGTCTATCATAATAAACTTCTACCCCTCTATCCCACGCTATAAGCACCTATCCCTCCCCATCTATCATAATAAACGTCTACCCCTCTGTCCCACTGTATAAGCACCTATCCCTCCCCTGTCTATCATAATAAACGTCTACCCCTCTGTCCCACTGTATAAGCACCTATCCCTCCCCTGTCTATCATAATAAACTTCTACCCCTCTGTCCCACTGTATAAGCACCTATCCCTCCCCTGTCTATCATAATAAACTTCTACCCCTCTGTCCCACTGTATAAGCACCTATCCCTCCCCTGTCTATCATAATAAACTTCTACCCCTCTGTCCCACTCTATAAGCACCTATCCCTTCCCTGTCTATCATAATAAACTTCTACCCCTCTATCCCACGCTATAAGCACCTATCCCTCCCCCATCTATCATAATAAACGTCTACCCCTCTGTCCCACTGTATAAGCACCTATCCCTCCCCCCGTCTATCATAATAAACGTCTACCCCTCTGTCCCACTGTATAAGCACCTATCCCTCCCCTGTCTATCATAATAAACTTCTACCCCTCTGTCCCACTGTATAAGCACCTATCCCTCCCCTGTCTATCATAATAAACTTCTACCCCTCTGTCCCACTGTATAAGCACCTATCCCTCCCCTTTCAATTATAATAAACTTCTACCCCTCTGTCCCACTGTATAAGAACCTGTCCCTCCCCTGTCTATCATAATAAACTTCTACCCCTCTGTCCCACTGTATAAGCAGCTATCCCTCCACTGTCTATCATAATAAACTTCTACCCCTCTGTCCCACTGTATAAGAACCTATCCCTCCTCTGTCTATTATAATAAACATCTACCCCTCTGTCCCACTGTATAAGCAGCTATCCCTCCCCTGTCTATCATAATAAACTTATACCCCTCTGTCCCACTGTATAAGCACCTATCCCTCCCCTGTCTATCATAATAAACTTCTACCCCTCTGTCCCACTGTATAAGCACCTATCCCTCCCCTGTCTATCATAATAAACTTCTACCCCTCTGTCCCACTGTATAAGCACATATCCCTCCTCTGTCTATCATAATAAACTTCTACCCCTCTGTCCCACTGTATAAGCACCTATCCCTCCCCTGTCTATCATAATAAACTTCTACCCCTCTGTCCCACTGTATAAGCACATATCCCTCCTCTGTCTATCATAATAAACTTCTACCCCTCTGTCCCACTGTATAAGCACCTATCCCTCCCCTGTCTATCATAATAAACTTCTACCCCTCTGTTCCACTGTATAATCACCTATCCCTCCTCTGTCTATCATAATAAACTTCTACCCCTCTGTCTCAATGTATAAGCACCTATCCCTCCCCTGTCTATCATAATAAGCTTCTACCCCTCTGTCCCACTGTATAAGCACATATCCCTCCCCTGTCTATCATATTAAACTTCTACACCTCTGTCTCACTGTTTAACCACTTCATCTCCATGCTATTCCCTTTGTATATATACTGTATATAACCAAACAGGAATTATGAATGCATTATTCCTTTCATGACATTGTACCCGAGTGTTTTCTGTATGATTATTGTAAATGTTATCTTGTTAACTGTTTGTTTAGTTGCAAATGATAATTTCTTAACTGTTTGTTTGTAAACTTTAAAACTCACTGAGGAGCTTTTCTCCCTGGGTCTCCACTGAGAATGAGCCAAACCCTCAGTTGGACTAACCCGGTTAACAAATGTAAAATAAATAAATAAATAAATAAATAATACATAAATGCATTTATACATATGGATCAAAGGTAAGTGCTGTGCTAGCTTCCCTTGTCGGCCATTTTAGGCATGCTGCTATGCCTGTGCTAAAAATTAATTCTCAGCTCATACAAAACCTAAAAAAAAAAAACAACAAAATTCAAAACAAAGAAAGTATGTTTTTTTGCAGGTTGGAGGAAGCCCCCAGCACTCCCCCACACCCCTTGCTAATTATATACTCTAAATCCAAGGTCACAATGTCTCCGGGGAAAATGGTATATTCCCCTACCCAGGGACCGTTGACCTCACACACTTGTCAGCTATCTATTTAATCAACCAAATTGTGTCAATTAAACAGATGTCAACAAAAGTAGTGCTGAATGGATTTCAGTAGAACCATCTATGTGTGTATATATATGGGTTCCCTTCATAATTTCGAAATACTGAAATCCCGAATTTCAGTTTTTCAAAATTATAACACCGAAGCCTTGAAATCCTGAAACACCAGAAGCGCAAAATTCAAAATACCGAAGTTCGGAGCTTCTGGTGTTGCGGTATGTGAATGGATAGGTGTAAGTTCAGGTAAGTATGTATGAGTGTGTTGGTTAGGGGCTTTAGTGTATGTTAGTGTTTGTTTTGGCTGTGATGTGTGTGTGCAAGGGGCTGTGAAATGTGTGGGTGTGAGTTACCTTTGTGTGTGTGATTGTGTAATCTCGGAGTTAGTATATATAAGTAGGGGGTGTGGGGGGCACATCCCCTCAAATGGAGGCCGCAGGGGGGCACAGCCCCCCCTGCTTGTCTGTAGTGTAAGATTGTATGTTTGATTGTCGAGGGGTTGGGTGTATGTGTATGTGTGTGGTATATTTGTAGTGTAGGTTCACGATTTTAAATTTCGTGGTTATGGGGTTTTGGGATTTAAAGCTTTCGGCTATAGAATTTCAAAATACTGAAATTCGGGATTTCAGTATTTTGAGATTCATAGGTTCATAGGTTCATAGGTTTATACTAGGCTATCTGCCCTAAGGCATTTATAAGCCTAGACCAAATTTTTGTGGCTTATGCCACCCCTTATATGAAAAAATACTGTGCCCATTAGTTTGTTGTGCCTCTGTCCAGCAGTGACACAGAGATGATTCCCGGGGTAAACCTACGATCTCCCATCCACAGGTCTAGATTTCTCTTGAACAGAGTCAGTGAGGTGCTCTGCCTCACATGGACTGGGATTCTATTCCACAGCATAGGGAGTCTCTGAGTGATAAATCTATCCCTCCAGCACGTCCTATTTATATTCGTGCTAAGGTTTAAGTCGCTTGCTCTAGTGGTTTTGGTGGATTTGGATTTTTTGAGGTGGAGCATGTCCATTAATTCCGGGTTGGACATGGCCTTGTATGTCAGGCACATGTCACCTCTGAGCAGACGGTATGCGACTGAATAGAGCTGGAGTTTCTTCAATCTGGCAGCATATGACAGATTTTGGAGTCCCTTTATCCTTTTGGTGAGGAACTTTTGGGGTCTCTCCAATTGCTGCAGATGTCGGGTGAGATACATCCCGAATGGGGCATTGTACTCGATCATTGGTCTGATAAGTGAAGAGTACAGGGGAACAATGACCTCACTAGATCTGGATGTGAATCCCTTCATGATCAGGTGGGCAATGTAGAAGGTCTTTCTAACCACTTTAGCAACGTGAGTGTCAAAAGAAAGGCCACTGTCAACCTGGGTCCACAGGTCCCTGATAACCTCTTCTGTGCTTAGTGGATTGCCACCTATATGGTAGCTTGGGGTTACCTTGTTTTTCCCGAAGGGTATGACTATACATTTTTTGGCGTTT
>NC_056737.1:995958305-996073305 GCF_019279795.1 Protopterus annectens | reverse complement strand
CTGTTCCACAACTGGCCAGAGGTGTGCACAGAAGATTGCTATAGTTTGTGTGTGTGGATGTTGGGGGCTGTGAAAAGTGATATTATTATTTCTTATACTCGCCTTGCAATCAAATCTCAGAGGTGTGCACATAAGTCACTATGACTTGTTTGGGACTGGGAAAGTGAGGTCATTATTTCTCAAATTTTCCTCACAATTAAACCTCAGAGGTACTATACACAGAAGGTCACTGTGACTTTTTGGGACTGTCACTATTTCTTTAACATTTCACACAATCATACCTCACAAATATGCATCTGTTACTACAGCTTTTATAGGGGCTGTGTACTGTCTAGGAACAGCAGGCTGGAATACATTCATCCATCGATCCACAACCCTTTTTCCTATTTTTGCATACAAGGTCGGAGTGTTACCTCAACAGTGACATCATCTAGAGCCAAGATATACATATCTGTGATAATTCTTCTCTTTTCTGACAATCACATAGAAGTGTATACAGGTACTTTGGGAAGTAGAGCTAAGTTTGCATACTGTGATCTGTGATCAACAAGTTGAAATACGTTACAAATATTCTGGTTGTCAGATGGATACACAGATGGTGGTAGCTGTATCTTAGGAGTAGGATGAATAGGTAAGCTGATTATATGTGGCACCATTAACTTGAAATATATGACTGAGGCTATTTATTCATTCACTTTCATTCCAGTCTAATAACAGAAGATACACAAAAGGTGACCTTTTTTTGACAGGGGGACAGGCAGTATTTTAATATGATTCATGGATCTTTACAATAATTTTTCTTCTCAGTTTACTGGGAAGTACTGTTTTGTCAGCTTTGATCATTAAGTTTTGGGCGCAACTTATTTCTTCCTTAAAAGAAAAAATAAGACTGTATTTCTTCAGTTAGTCATGATTTTTGTCCAGGCCTTAACTGTGACAAGAGGCTGGGGGGAAGCTGTAAAATGTACCTCAAATAATCTAGAGTTTCATGGCTTCTGAGGTCCAGGCAGCCTCCAGACTATCAGCTTAATTCTATTATTTCCCCCAAGGCTATTAAACTGAAGTCTTGGCCATTTAGATAATTTAGATAACGGTGAAAGATTGCAGGAAGAAAACGAAGAAGAAAAATTAATTTATTTCTTTAGCCACAATCTGTGTTCAGGCCATCTTTGGCTAAAAAAGGTTTGAACAAAATTCTAAAATGCATCTCAGAGTATCTATAACCCAATGGCTAGAGAGAAGGGGGTTCTGAGACCCCTGGCTTCATTTGAGTATTTTCTTCTTTTTTATTATGGTGCACTTTTAGACATTTAGGATGGGTCTCTGTTTAATTGTCGAATGAACTGACCATTGAATGGCAAAGCATCAAAATCCAATTGTTGAACATCCATTTTCCTCACTGTAGTGCGACCTCAGAGGTGGTATATATATGTGTACATATATATAAATAATGTCATTTGTTAGATGGGGAAGTACTGGCCAGCTAGTTACTTTCTCACAGGTTCAGTCACATGCTCCTTCAATGGATAGATGTTTGACGACTAGATTTCGATGATGTGCCATGCAATGGTTAGTCCATTCAACAATTAACCACAGACCCGTTTAGGATCTATTTAAACAATGCAGGTAAAATCTGAAAAGTTCAACAAAGTGCAGGAAAACAAGAAAAAAGTAATCTGAGTCGTGCTGTAAGACCAAAATGGGGTGAATGGAGGGCTACAACAGGGATATGCAGAGGGGGAGTGGACGGTGTGGGACTCATGTAGTCATTTTCCTCGGGTTTCATTTCACCAAAGGCCAGTATCAAAATATTCAGTACCTCCAGGGACTGCCCCACTTAAGTACAGCTTATCATCAAGATTTGTTACTTTCCATAAAACATTTTATAACACTGTAACATCTGGATAAGAAAAAAACATAGAAGGTTCTAGGTTTTGTCATATTTCTGGTATACGACTAACTTTTTGACTGTATCCTTATTTATTGCCACATGTCATAAACCTGGTTGCACAATAGTGTAAAAGCATGCCTTTGCAGGCACATTCCTCAAGCTGTTTAGCTTAAGTTTAGGTGCTGGCTTTATCCCTGATGAGCGACCCACTGCAGTGGTGCTGCCCATTCATAAGAGTGGCCTTACAGCAGGCATGGGTAGCTATAGTCCTATCAGCCTAACAAGCCTCATCTCCAAAACCATGGGGTGGGTGTATTATAACTAACCTCATAACCTATGATATCAAGGACTCTTCTTTCAATTGACCCCCAACAGTTTGGCTTTGTGAGGTTTAACGTGGCAAACGTCTAGGCTTCCCATCCTTCCGTTTTTTTTTTTCTGGACTATCCAGAAATAAAATGGATTCTCTGGTAGTCTGGAAAACACTGTACAAACTTTGGTATTCTGTTTCAAAAAAGGAAACAGACTATCAGAGTTTGTTAAATTGGCTGATTTACTATGCTTTTTTACAGAAAAGCATAGTAATTCAGCCAAAAGTAGGCATCAGGAATGGAAAAAAGAGGGCATTCCCTGTCATGTAATGTCATAGTGGGTGTATATCATATGTTCAAAGTTTTATAACTTCGAACATTAAAATATCGAATTTAAATGTTCGAAGTTATAAAACATCGAACATAAGTAAAAAAAAAAAAAAATACAACACAGAAACTAACTGCTGTAGGCAGGGTGTTAAGCCCCCCTGTACCCCCCCCCACTATTTAAATATACCAACTCCGAGATTGCACTACAGTGCAGTAAGGGAAATCTTGCTCTAGTCAGGTAAGTTGCATTTTTTTTTTTTTTTTTTTTTTATATCTTCGATGTTTGAATCTTTGAGCATTTAAATTAGATTATTTAACTTTCAAAGTTTTCAAACTTTGAACATATAATATTGACCCATCATAGTGACATCATAAAATGGGTGGAACATAGGCGGGGGAGAGGGTGGGAATGGACGGGGTTACAAGTGATGCAAGGAGTGTGGCCTGACTCCAGTTTTAGCCACAACAAAAGGTGGTAACCCTACAAATTTCTTCAAAAAGATTACAGTGGCTGTAGGTGGTGACCATGCAATACATGTGGTGTATATTGACCTGGTGAAGGACTTAACATAATTCCCGATGCCATACAAAAGCTAATTGTTTAAAAAAATTATTCCCATATATGGTAAGATGGACAGCAAACTGGCTATAAGACAGAGACCACACAGTGAAATTTGCAGGTGCCTCAGCTGTAAGTATGAATGTCATTAGTGGTACCCTTTAGGACTCAGTGCTGGAACATCTCCTTTTTGGTATTTACTTCTTTGATCTCCAGGTGGTAAGCCAAGACCTCTGGTTAACAAAGTTTGCAGATAACTACAGATTGGATGATGATGTTGTTAAGTCACAATATGACATCGAAGCTCTTCCAAATGAGCTCTCCCTAGTAAACCCGTGCATGATGTAGTAAACCCATGCATGATGTAGTAAACTCATGCATGATGTAGTAAACCCACACATGATGTAGTAAACCCATGCATGATGTAGTAAACCCACGCATGATGTAGTAAACCCGTGCATGATGTAGTAAACCCATACATGATGTAGTAAACCCACACATGATGTAGTAAACCCATGCATGATGTAGTAAACCCATGCATGATGTAGTAAACCCATGCATGATGTACTACAAATGATGTCAAACTACATGCTAAACACTGTAGCACCGCTTCTGGTAGACAACCCTTCCTCCATCATACTGTGCAACCAACACACAAGTACAAAATGAAAAGCTTGTCAGGGACCTAGATATATGGGCTGATAGCTCCATCTCTTTTGACCATCATGCGATAACAGTAGTTAGGAAATCCTTTTTCTTAGCCCACCTAATTGCCAAAGGAATATCTTCATAGTCTAAAGAGGTAATCATTCCCTTATACTCAACATTGATCAGGACAGTTATTGAGTACAGCACCCTCTTTGGGGTGTATCTCATTAATCATATCAAATAACTAGCAAGAACCTAAAGGTTTGTAACCAGGGATATCACAGGCCTAAAATTCCTGAGTTATGAAGATATGTTGGAAGCTTTATCCTTGTATTCAGTGTCATAAAGACTTTCCTGGGGAGATCTGTCTTGCTTTCTGCACTATTAGAGACCCAGTTTTCCTGGACCTTGTTTCTCCCAACAAGTCTAGTATTTCCACCAATAGTAGAATCAGGGACCTAAATCTTCACCAGCAGATAAATACTGCACAGTGAAGAGGCATGTTTGTGGAGTGCAGCACCTTCCAAACCTTTGGAATAAACTTCCCCTACATGTCAAGCAGTGTGATTACCTATCTTAATTTAAACAATGGTTGGTTTGCTTTTTATTTGTTGCATTTTGTATTACTTTATTGCCTTTTTCTATTTTGAATACTGTGATTGGTTTTCTTTACCTTGTGTTTTACTTGTATTCTGCTTTTAACTGCATATTAAAACTTGAAAGGAGACCACAGCTCTGTCTCTTGTGAGTCAGGCAGAAATCAGAACATATCAATTAAGCTAGAACAGGTCAATTAAGGTTAATCATCTGTGAACTGGGAAGGTGGAGATAGGAATTAAGCTTTCTATTTAAGGGGGAAAATAAAACATTTCAGAGCTTTACTAGAAAGGCTCACCCAGACTCTACTACACTTTGTTGTGAGGGAAAGGTTAGTTTGCTTTTCATTTGTTGTATTTTGTATTACTTTATTGCCTTTTTCTATTTTAAATACTGCGATTTGTTTTCTTTACCTTGTGTTTTACTTGTATTATGCTTTTAATTGCATATTAAAACTTGAAAAGAGACCACAGCTCTGTCTCTTGTGAGTCAGGCAGAAAATTTTTCCCCACTCTCCCACCCGGTCTCTGTTGTGTTCTTAAACACCACTGTCTTTCTAGTTGCCTGCCCCTTATGTTAATTTGACCATATATTTCATCTCTGCTTTTACTGGCTTGTGTGAGCAAGTGTAAAATTATCATTTTGTGAAATCACTCCCCTTCAACTATTTAAATTTATTGGCCATCCGAATGTATTCCATAGTACCAGAATATAAAAGTGACCACCCCCTTTCAATCTATCTTGCTGTTTTAAAAATAGTGACTCTCCACTAAAACTCGACTTTTTAAACAGGTAAAACTTAATTTACCTACTTTCACATCTAACTCCTTTACTGCACACTGCAGAGTTTTGGGTAAACCATTTTTTTCATCTTAATTTAAGCATACCTGTGACTAGCACTTGCTCTAAAACCTGATGGAAAGCACTAAGAAGCCTTAAACTGATACAAGCACTCAACTCACCTTGTTAATAAGGAGAAATTAATCATAGGTACTAAACAGCCTCTAATTGCAAAGTATCTTGCTAAGGTAAGGGAAAACAGCTCTTGTACTTTACAAAAAAAAAAACCCCTACCAAACCAGGCATGTCCAAGGGTCAGCTTCCAATGGTTTCTCCTGTCCACCTGATGGATCTGGGCATACTGGGGCAATGCAGCAATTGCCTCATGTACACAGACACCCCTCTCCTCCTACCACCCAACACTACAACCTGCGAGAGATGCACTTACATAGCCAAACTGGAAGCAAAGTTCTCTCCACCCAAGATTGTGCTAGACAGTCAAGAGAAGAAGGTTAACACCCGCACTATACCTCAAGCAACACATAGCCATTCAAAACCCACACCACCAACACCCTCACATAGCAACACTAAACCCTCATATATGGAGGCCCTTAACAGTAACCTGCCCAAGCAAAAAGGACCTCGGAAACTGAAAAGCAAACAAACACCAATCACAACCAAAGTGTCACATAGCTCACGACACCAGTGTGCCATCCAACAACAGCCCCTAAGGCAAAACAATGTACCTGACCCTTTAGTCATAGGTGACTCTATAGTCAGGCATACTTATGTCGCACTCACCAGGCTGAACAAGGAGAAAATTACAGTTAGCTGCCTGTCAGGTGCCAGGATCCACCACATAATGCATGCACTCAAGTCACTCCACAGCAAGTACAAATATGACTGTCATTGTCCATGTTGGAGTGAATGACTTGAGATGCACTTCCCTGGACTACATGAAAAGAGACATGGAAGAGCTCTTGGATCATGTGGCCCAGGCAGGTAACCCTAGCCTTGAGTAGCATCCTGCCTTCACCCAGAATGATACCACAGTATAAGGACAAAATGATTGACTTCAACAATTGGCTAAGCTTCTGGTGTCATTGAAAGGGGATCCAGTATCTGTCTGCCTGGGACGACATTATCGACAGACCACGATGCTTTGCAAGAGATGGTCTGCACCTTTTGCTCCTGTGATTCAGGTTACTGGCTAAGGCTCTTGCCACCCCTATAGTGCTTTTTTCAGGCAAAGTTCAAAGGACAAAACCACCACCATAACAGGTACATGCATGCAAAATCTGAAGGTAATGCTACTCAATGCTAGAAGTCTAAACCTCAAAATGCACCCTCTCGAGGCACTCCTAAAAATGGAGAACACCGATATCTGTGCAGTAACTGAGACCTGGTTCAAGGCTCCATAGAGCACCCCTGCAATACCAGGCTACAAATCTTACCACACTTTTCGGCCAACAAACCAGGACCGAAACACTAAAGGTGGAGGAGTGTCCATATTCACCAAGGATATTCACACCACCAGGCTAGTTGCCCAACACAATGCTTCTGAAACTGCCCAGGTGCAACTAACACTAGGTAAGACTGAAATCCAAATTGTAGCTTGCTACAGATCCCCACCATGCCACAAGATTCTCAATACACCTTTGTAAACATACTGTAAAATATTAAGATACAACCAAACACCCTAATACTGGGTGATTTCAACTACCCTGCCATTAACTGGGAAAACTACTCATGTACAAACACTTTTGCCCAACACTTCTTGGAATTTATAAATTCCTATGCCCTGGATCAATTAATGCATAGTCTCACCAGGGGCTCCAATATCCTAGACCTGGTCATTACCAACATGGGAAATCAATACTCCACACCTATGGTCACCATCTCGTTGGTCAGGTCTGACCATAAGCTAATCACCCATGATATTCACATCCCACCCCCACCCCCCAGTAAGGAAACCTTCATAAAAATCTTCTCCAAAGCCAACTTCATGCTACTCAAGTCAAAAGTAACAAACTTCATGACACCCATGCAGATGGGAACAGAAAGTTCGACTGCTGAATCCTACACTAAGGCACTGTACGAGCATATCCACTCATGCATGAATCGTGCCATCCCAAATAGAACCAAGATGCTCTCCTCCAAAAAAAGGAAGCCAATCTGGTGGTCCCCTGCCATAAACAAACTTTACAACAAAAGGAAGAAACTGTTGCAGAAAAGAGGAAAATCCCAGGATACAAAAAACTCCCTTACCAGCCTCAGTAAGAAGCTGAGATTCCTCATAAAATCCTCTAAAGCTAGCTACGAAAATAAAATTTTCAAAGATTCCAAAGACAACCACAGGGCATTCTATAGCTATGTCAAGAATCTAAATGACAATGCTTAGATCTGCTCTGAGCTACAACAGAATGGCATTAAATATACTGACCCCAAGGATATTGCCAATATCCTGGCAGATCGATTCAGTGCCAACCTCACCCCTCTCTCATCCCCCCAAAGGGCCCATCTCAATACCAAAGGATTGCCAAATTCCAGTAATAAAGGCGACACAGGTAAAAAATGCACTCTCCAAAGCTAAAAATACAGCAACCATGGGACCAGAAAACATCCCGGGCTGTGTACTACATGAACTACAAAATGAACTGGCACCTCACCTAAGTGTCATGTTTAATCTTAGCCTCACCTCAGGCTTCATGCTCACTGAGTAGCACACAGCTACAGTTATCCCACTCCACAAGGGGGGATCCACCTTGGATCCTGGGAACTAACACCCCATCTGACGAGCCTGATCTGCAAGGCCATAGAATGTATTATCATGGAACTTATAAACAAAGACATTGGCAACCTTCAAATACTGGCCCCCACCCAGTTTGGGTTCATGAAGGGCAAATTGTGTCTTCTGAACTTTACTGACTTCTTCAAATCAGTCTCCAGAGCTGTGGACAAGGGTAAGGTAGTCCACACAGCCTATCTGGACCTCGCCAATGCCTTCAACATCACACCCCACTCTGGAATCATAGATAAACTTATTAAGCTGGGTATTAATCCCTACGTCACTCGATGGGTTGCCAACTGGCTTACTGACAGACCCATACTATAAAAGTAGCCGACTCCAAATCCAGCTCCAGACAAGTGACAAGTGGAGTACCTCAGGGTTCAGTCCTGGGACCGCTCTTGTTTGGCATCTACTTCTCTGAAGTACAGGCCAACACTAAGGGACTCTGGCTAACACATTTCGCAGATGACTGTAAACTGGCAGCCATTACTGAATCCCCAAATGATGTGGATATTCTACAAAAGGGCCTTATAGAAACAGATGCTTGCTGCCAGAGCCATGGTCTCAAGCTCAATGCCAAGAAATGTATAGTTATCCCCTTTGAGAAAAAACATGTACCCATGAATTACCACATAGGTGGCAGTACACTAAATGCCGAAAGTGTGATAAGAGACTTAGGGACACAGGTGGACAATGGTCTCACCTTCGATAACTACATTGTCACAACAGTCAGGAAATCTTTCTATGTGGCACACCTCATCACTAAGGGCTTTTCATCCAGAAAAAAGGAGGTCATTGTCCCATTATACTCATCTCTCATTAGACCCATTATAGACTATAATGCCCCATTTGGTATGTACCTCTCAAGACAACTGCAACAACTGGAAAGACCGCAGAAATACATCACTAAAAGAATCACAGGCCTAAAGCAGATGCCCTATGGTGACCGTCTAAATAAATTCCAGCTATACTCTGTCACATATCGTCTACTCAAACGTAATCTCTGCTTAACATACAAGGTCATGTCAAACCCAGAGCTTTTGGACATGCTACACTTAAAGAAATACCAATCCCTCAGAGCCACACACTCCTGGGATCTAAACCTTGTCATCACAATGAAGAAACATGCTAGAGGGATAGGTTCCTGACCTAGAGACTCCCCATACATGTCAAGCAGAGCGCCTCTTTGGCCCTCTTCAAAGGGAACCTTGATGATTGGATGGGAGATAGGAAATTCACCCCGGGGATCACATCAGTTGCCCTGTTAGACAGGGGTCCAGGGAAGTAAATATTGTGGGAAGAAATAGCCAGGGAATTGTTATGGCTAGGCTTGTATAGGCCCTAGGGCTGATAGCCTAGTACCAACCTATGAACCTATAAAAACTAATGATTGTATGGGTATCCACAAATTTACCCTGGGATTTATTGATATGGCCCTCCTGGGAAAAGAGGGGCTGCCTGAGGCACAGGACTGGTGAAGTGTGAACAGTCATTATATTTGTTGGCCTTGGAAAATCGATGATTCCAAACTGCTTTTATGGCCACTCCCATAGCTTCTCAGCAAGTCTCGGTGTACCCACATAAAGACCCTCAAAAGCATAAACTGGGTGTAAGAAAATGAATGAATAAATAATTAAATACAACAAAATGATTACTACACTGGAAGCCAGTCTAGCCCCAATGAAATGTGCCTCTGTGGAAATTCTGCTTAAAAGAAGCTATTACATAGGAGAGCCAAAGCCTATCCTGGTACTCAGTAGGTGAAAGGCAGTAAGCACACAGGCCTACACCATCATATGGAAATTAAATATACCTTTTGACTATAAGAATATGTACATGAATATAATGTCTTACTGTACTTGTATAAATTATCTTTACTGCTGTTGATCTTGGTTGGTGGCTGAAAAGGGTTAATATATATGCTCTCTTACCTGATAAACAAACAGCAATCAATAAATAAACTGTCTAGAATTTTCTAGAACATGCCCGATTTTGCCTCATATTTTTGCCCTGTCCCTTGTAAAAAATTTGATTTTCTGGTAAATCATTCAGAATCATACCTCTCAACACTCCAGAATTTCACAGAATGTCCAGATTTTTGCCTCATATTTTTGGTTGAAAATTTATAGTTTTCTGGCAAACCATTGAGGATTGTGCCCATTAAATAATGAGACATTCAAGTCTGAGACTTCATATCCTTCAGAAAATGCATGCTAATTCAAACCTGCTATTCTAGAAGTTTTCTAAGTTTATAAGAGCAATATGTAAAATATGCGCCTGATTTTGCCCCCCCCCCTATCATTTTGCAAAAACTGAGAGGTATGCAGAGTATTTCCATCAGTCGCTAATGCCATACATTAAAGTGTCATATGTCTGTTAATCAGAAAAGGCATGTTTATGCAAAACATGTTCGATTAAAATTTTTAATGTATAAGTAATGTTTAAAAATTGTCTAAGGGGTTGAGCCTTTATTTCCGTGTTATTTTTGGATTTGCCCAAAATTCTTGACAAAAGAAGTTGATTGGTATGCCTCAGAAACACTCCCATATACGTTTCCATGGTAACTGTGATCTCATGCAGCCAGAAATACAGATAATTATCACTCACTTCATCTTTTTCTGGGTGTCTGACCTTGAAACATCAATGTAAATATTTCTATGTAACTGCTATGCTGGCAGTAGTTTCAGGGCATATCGGGCAGTTTTTGAAAGTGGGAGGTGCTTGCCTTCCTCCCTCACCATATGTTTCCAGCATCCATGGTTGGTGGTAGCTCAGGTGGATCTAAAAGATCCAACTGCCCCTATCGAAATTTCCCCTAGCAGTATAAATATTATTTTGCTTCTCCCCTGAAAAGAGGCTACTAGCGTACGGGAACTAACCCACTCAGCAAAGGATAAATAATGCAATAAATAAATAAAGTAACTGCTTTCTGGAGCTGTGCAACACAGACACACATGTAAACCCACAGACACACACGTAAACACACACACACACACACACACACACACACACACACACGCACACAGGCACACACGCACACACACACACACACACACACACACACACACACACACACACACACACACACACACACACACACACACACACAGACACTGCCATAGAAGCAAAGACAAGTGCATGTATGTGCATCCAGATCACACAGTATCACACACCCACACACACACACACACACACACACACACACACACACACACACACACACACACACACACACACACACACACATGCGTGCGCGCGCTAACACATTTATTTGGATCTATACTCAGATCAACATTTTCACTGACTTTTATCATACAGTAAAAATATAACAACTGAAATATTCCACTATAAATAAGTAAAGAAGAGGACTTCTTAAAACATAAAAATACAATTAAAAAAAATAAAAGAAAAGCATAGGCCATTTTCTAATTGGAGTACTGCCCTTCAAGGTGGGCAATATAGGGGAAATAAAGCCTAGCAGGAAGAGCCTATAAGAATCCGCATTTGGCAGTTTTTTCAATGTTGTCTTTGAAACTGAAATAGGAGAGCCTTGAGGTTAAGACTGATTAGTGAAGCAAGTGAATGTTAGTGTTCTCCTTGACTTAGTTTCTCATGTTATGTTGTAGTTTAACTCATCCTGTTATGATAGGTAGCAATCAGGCAGCGAGCTTATCCCTGGCTGTCCTAAAGCCAAGCTGGTTATTGTTATTACACCAGTATTGTTGATAGCAAGACAGTTCAACAAGTCTAGTAAGTTGGACCTTGGAACTTTGGGGATTCTCTGGGCACTCTGGCTATGCACGCTCTGTTCTATTTATAAGTAAAGTACACATTTGTTTCCAAAGTGTAAACATTTACATGGAAGCCTTGTATGGGGCCATTTCCAACTACATCCACAACCCCATGATGCCAAAGATCTTACAGAGCTTCTCCTGCTGCAAAAAAATTGCTTTTCTCAACTTCATTTATAACTTATGGTAACAGAAGATTTATTTTTAGTGGTGTTAATCTTGTAGAACTAATCAAATAACACTTCAGGATGTTCAAAAAGGTTTATTTGCCTATGGATGTATTTATTTTAATGAATAATTCTCTGAGCTAGAGGTCCTATTACAAGGGGAAAATGAGATGATTTATATTTGAAAATACAGTTTCTGACAAGCAGTCATTACAAAGCATACTTTTTCAGAACAGTTTGTTAAAACATGTCCAGTAGTAAGCTCCCCTATTAAAATGCTAGCACTTGTAATGCCGAATGCCAAAAAGCTGGAAAAAAGACAGAAAACCCAGAGAAGAGCAGATCTTGAAAATTGCTCTTCTCCTTAAAACTTCTCCATACCTCAGAGAAAAGGGAGTATTCCAAGAACTGGCATCTAGTACTTGGTATATGTAAGTTTGATCTTTTGGCCAAGTTAAAGCTATTCTTCTCCTAACTATTCAGGTTTAAACACTGCACTTATAATATTGTCTGAAAAATTATCATTTACTTCTTCTTTTTCCCAGTTTGGGGTCACCACCGCAGATCACCTGTCCACTCATGATTAGCAGTGTTGTTTTATGGTATTGAGTTACCAGCTCAGCACCCAACCTTCTACAGAAGACACACACACACACACACACACACACACACACACACACACACACACACACACACACACACACACACACACACACACACACACATGCCTAGGGCCAATTTAGAGTGTCCAATCCACCCACAGCATGTCTTTGGGAGGAAACTGGAGTACCCAGAGGAAACCCACATGACCACAGGGAGGACATGCAGACTCTGCACAGAAGGTACCCCAGCCGAGGATCGAACCTATTGCTGTGAGGTGGCAATGCTAACCGCTGCACCACCATGGCCACTCCAATGTACTATGTAACATTAATCCCAGAGCCCTTACACTGAGTGGGGACCACATTCACAGTAAATCTGGGAGAGGGAGCATTTAGAAAAGGTGACCCAGCAAATCGGAATAGCATGCATGTTTACCTAAGAAATGAACAAAACACGTTTGTATTCAAAATAAAAGGAACAGGTAAATATGTTTTGACATGTTAGTGTTATACAAATCATGGCTGTTGTTATACAGAAAAAACAATAGGCTTAAACATTTAATTGGATTCTATACTATATAACGTCAACTGTCCAAATGACAAAATTTTAAAAAGTAAAGTACTATTCCTTGAAACACATAATGGTGAAAGAGCAAACAAGTCCACTCCTGCATCCACTCAACTTGACTAAGCTGCTTCTTCAGGTAATGTCCATCAAGCTAAAAAACTCAGTTTAAATACAATATACTACCTCCCTTGATTAACCATGTGACATCAAGGCACTCAAATTATTTAAACAGTCTCATAAAAGCATAGGCATTACCTGAAGAAGCTGTTTAGTCTGTAAAAGTGCTTGTGCTGTCGACAATAAACATTTTTTATTGAAACTGGTCATTTTGAAGTCCCTCTGTCTTGCTGGATTAATTTTTTGTTTTTCTTTACAGGGACTTCTTTACCAGAAAGGGTTGGTATTTGTGTTTGTTTTGCATAATATGTGGATTATTGTATTATTGCCTTTATATATAGTCTTTGATAGATCTGAGTATTATACGTTTCACCTAGTTGTATGTTTTATTAATACTTTACTTCTTTGTAACGTTTCTTTATTTTTAATACCTTGTATCACTGAGACGTTACCTAACTTGGTGGCTTGTGGCCTACGAGAGTCTATGGATCAGGTCATTTACTTGATTAAATAATTAACTGACTAATTGAACAACAAGACTGATTCATAATTTCAGGATATACACAGCCAGAAGTGGTAGAAATATCCAAAGGATGGTGCTGTGTAGCAGAATTACAGTGCTCACAGAGGGAGAAGACTATTTTATAAATATTTTCTCTAAATGCTTTTAAAATGTGTTAAATGGCTACAATTTTCAGTATTTCTGCTTGGCTGAATAGCCACTTAACTCTAAATCATTCACAGTTATCTTCAATGGAGTAATAAAAAGAGATGCAAAAAACAACTCATGCTTGTATTAACTCTTAGGAACATATTCCAAAATTAAAGGTGCATCATGGGAATTCTGAACAGAATGTAAGTGCTTGTAATCAGAATTTGCTTTGGAATTATAAGGATAATGACCAAGTAAAACAATGTTACTGGTTCCATAAAAGAAATGCAGCATAACTGATTAAAAAAGAAAAAAAAAAAAAAATATATATATATATATATATATATATATATATATATATATATATATATATATATATATATAAATGTTCTTCCTATAAGTACTTATTCCATTATATTATGAAGAGCCCTTGGGAATAAAAAACATTTTTGAAAACAGGAAATTCAAAGAAAATTAGTCGGAGTAAACTAATTTAATGATGTTGCTACTTGTACAAAGTTGCTAGGTATTTAAGGAAGCCTGAACATTTTTCACTCTCACTTTCCCCTAATTTATCACAAAAGGCATTTCTATGGGCCTGTTTCCAAAATAATTGTTCTCCGGGTAAGTTGCCACGCACACTGAGAGAGTCTAGTTTTTTTGGAATCTGACCCCCCAGTGTAAGCGTGTTTATAGATAAGGCCTTACATCAAAGTAAGTCGCTTACACTGAGACCAAGTCATTTAGAATCTGGCCCTATATATCAGCCTTTGGCCTCTATCACTATTATGCCTCCATTGCATATGCAGCCCTTAGCATGACATATAATGCACTATGTAACTAAATATTTTATTTAGTAAAATGTGAATAAGGCAGATTAATACACCCTTGTTTTACACTCAGAAATATAAAGAACAAAGTGCAACATCATCTTTTATATGCCAGTTCTAAGATTACGATATCTCAGGCAATTCCCTTTATTCTGCAGCACACTCATCTCTGAGTTATATACTAAGCAGTAAGGATGCACAAAAAATGCTTTCAAACTGTAACAGTCATAAATGAATGCCTGTCCTGCACCCCTGCATTATCAGCACCTGTTTGATCATGCCATCAGGCATCTTGCACCCTTTCTCCCACCCAAGTTATGGCTGTGAATATAAGACATGTTTAAGTTTCTACTGGGGATGACTGATCCAACCTTGAGTCTGAGTTTGTTAATTTCTCATCACCTGCACTTGTTAGTAAACAGCATGCATCCACTTCACCATAACCTAACATCAAACCCACATATGATGATGTCTTAAAGAAATCATTTTCTAAGCTTTGAAGACAATGTAACATTAGGCCTCCATTTAGCGGCATAATCAGGCTTCCACTTCTGAAGCTACACCTGCAGCCACTACTTGTTGTCATAGTTCTTAAGATCCCTTGTGCAAGTAACCACACCCTCCAAGCTTGCTAATATTTTGCTTATAGATAACTCAGTTGCTAGACACACTGACAGTCCTCTCACCTACTGAATATGGGCAGGGTTCAGTTCACTTGTGATGTCAATAGTTGATTCACAGAGTTCATAAATGTATGCCTTTGTGGGTGGCTTAATGGTTAAGATGTTTACCTAGCAGTTGCAAGGTACAGGGTTCGATTTTCACCTATGGTCACTGACTGGTTATGGTCTACGCATATAATAGTCTGCCAACTGATCCCTTCTCTGAAATAGGATTTTGGATTCCAATTGGACCCTTTAATCCCCCCACCTATGAATATGACCTGATTACTGCCCACATAGAGTTAAACAACCTTAGATGCGCATCCTGGGGAGATGCAGAGATACTTCACTGACCTCTTGTTATATGCAGCTGATACAAGGAAAGACTGTGACTTGAGTCATTGTCATCAATGCGAATAATAATAATACAATTCAAACAAAAAGTAAAATCAGTTTCAATACGGACGTAATGTGGGTCTGCACGGTGCGTGATGTTTGACCGATCTCTCTGCTTTGCTGGGGTTGTTCTTCATCTTTCCTGTTAGGGTTTCTGCATGTTGGCTAATGGATCTTATATCTCTGTGCTGCCTTTTAAGGCAGACTCTGTAACCTAGCTTCACCAGCTAATAAACCCTAATCTTGCTTGTTTCAGTTTGGCACTGAAAACTATTAAAGGACTCAACAAAAATGCTTGATTTTGAGGTCTTCTTAACTCTTAAACAAGTCCATGATGTCTAAATGCAAAGTGCTTAAACATCTATATTTTTCATGGTGTGTTTATCCACTTTTTGTATTTGGAATTATTTTTTGCATGGCTTAGCGGGTCTACCTCAAAGGATCAAAATGCCATATATAAGAATGAAACCTGATGACAGTGAAGGACGACATTATTGAACCGTGAAATGTTTAAGCAGGTAGTGTGGATGTCAGGTAGTACACAGTAGTATGGAATGGTGACCGTGGTGCAGTGGTGATCAGGAAATTTACCCTTACCCCCACTCTAGTGCAATCTCAGATTTGCTATATATAATTTACGGGGGGGGGGCAGGAGAGCTTGCCCCCCTGCAAAACTGTTGTAATAGGTATATTTTTTTGTTAGATATTTTTTTAAATGGAGAAGGTGCTGTGAGTTCAGTGCAATGAGCCTGAAATAGTTCCATATACTTGGTTCAATGTTTGCAGTTTCGATCATGTCAATCTTCAATGTTATCAGGTTTTGTTGTTTCTGTCTCATTGTTTTGTGATTCGATAATGTGGTATTTTGATGGTCTGAAGTAGACTCAGCTCATGACCCAGCCTAAATATTCTTTGTTAGAGACCATGAACTCTACCTAAACCAATTGGAAGATACACCTATTAAAAACACCATTATCTAGGGGAGATTCCAGTACCCACCAATGAGCTAACAAACATATACTGCTAACGGCACATGTAGACAATGGTTGTTAAGCGTTAATGCCAACTTTCTAGACCAAGTGCCCCCATTTCCTAGAAGAGGAATAAATCTTGATCTTGCCCCCATCATCATCAGCCTAATTGCTCCTCAACAAAAGTCACCCCCCCTCCCGGAATAAATCAGAAGACTAAACTACTGCATGCTCCTTAGAATCAAACCTGTACTCCAGCTAACCCTATTATGCTCTCAGAATTCTCCAGATCTAACCTGTTATTCTTATCTGATGTCCTAAAGAAACTTAAATGCACTTCCTCCTCAACGGGCTTATAACAAGGTCATTACTTTTATCTCTGACTTGTATTCTGACCTGGCTTCTTCTATTAGACCTCCATCCTCATCTGTCACATGCATGATGTCAAATTTAAAAATAAATCCTTAAGAAGTTAATGTTAAACCAATAACCTCTAAAAATGTCTTTTCCTAAGGAATAAGTCTCAATTCTTCTATTACAAAATTACAAAAATGTGTTATGTTAATGACACCCCTAAAAGCTGATACTGTTATTAGGGGCGTAGATACATTCGTGGACAGCATACTTTTTTGGCCATCATGAATCTGCTGTAGTTATAAGATCATTCTAATTTGCTTAACCAGTTTCCATAGGCATATCATCTAGTTCTAAAGAACTTATTGTTCCCCTCTGTTCTTCTAATATCAGAACTATTATCGAATATAATACAACTTTCAGCATGTACCTCTCCAAATATCTTGTCCATCTGGAAAGGCCACAGTGTTTCCTAAACAAGCAAACCTCCCCAAGTGATATGAATAAATTAAAAGTCATACCATTATAATCTGTCACATAGAGGTTCCTACTTGGTGATGTTTGTTTGTTTAGCTTCCAGGGCAATGAAAGGCTGTTTCTCTGTAATATAAAGAGAACTGTTTGCCATGATAGCTATATATCCAAGTCAGTTCCACAGCTATGGAATAAACTTCCACTGTACACCAAAAACATAGCTCTCTTGCTGTTGTAGTACCAGTCTTGCCAAGTGGAAGATGATCCACAAATTCACCACTGGAGTAAGCAGTTTGACCCATAGTGACAGGGGAATCTAATTGCTGGTTTCCTTTGGTTGTGCTCCCAATATTCAGTTCAATTACATACCTAGGATTTTCTCATGAACTTATGTGGTGGTTGTTGTATCTTTTAGCTTTTCCCAGTTAGGGGTCGCCACAGCGGAACTACGGTCCACTAATAATTGACAGTAGATTTTACATACCAAGTTGCCAGCCCTGACGCACAACCTTCAACAAAGGTACGCCCATTCACCCATGTCTCCACATGGAAGACGCTTTAGCTGAGAATCAAACAGGACAACATCTTACTGTGAGGCAACAACGCTACCGCAGCACCACCACCGCAGCATGAACTTATGTGGTGGTAGGCCTCATAATTTGTAAACTGTTAGCATTGTAAGCTGATATAGCTTAAAATGACTGTATCACAGTGATGGAAATTAGCAGATGGAAAAGAATTACTGTGTGAGTTACCTGTTTTGACTTTTTTATACTCTCCAGGAAATGCCTGGATATTAACTTTCCCTTTCTGAGAGGAAATGCAAGTTTTTCATTCCTGAAATCTGATTAACAGGAGCATGTTTCATTTACCTGGGTCTCATTTTACCTGGGGCAACCTAGATTTCTAAATATGGATATTTATACAGGCTGTCTTTGGCTGATCTGCAGACTGCACAACTGTGCATCCTGCAAGACAATGAAGAGAAGAGGAAATGAAAACAGTTTTTCTACAAGCCTTTTTTCCTACCCAAATCTCTGTGAGAATTCTTGTGTCATTTACCTGCTTGGACTTACCTGGACTTGCCTGGAGTATTAACTTGTTATTTGTGAGTAGAAAGGTAAAAGCTTCCTCATTCCACAGATCTGTTTAAGGTGAATGGATTTCATTTGAGTTCTCACTGATTTGTTCACGTCAATCTCGTCTGAGACCACTGTTTTTTTAAGTTTGGATGGTTATACAGCTTAATGGTCTTCTTTGGCCAAGCAGCACATTGCACAGTAGTCCACAGGCAAGGACAGCTCATGAATGAGCCATCATTGGTTTCTCTATAGATGCTGTACTACTCTCTGGGTGATACCTATAAAGTACTACCTCCTTTACCAGTAAAACCCTTCCCTTCCCTTGTGGGATACAATAACACAAAGAGCAAACTTCTTTCACGAGTTTATATGACATGAATGGATCATCGGTGATCTGGAGCAGTGTTAGGGGCTCAACAGGCTGCCCAGTTACCTTGGTGGTGGACAATCAGCAAGCTTTAAGTTCTGTTCTCACTCTACCTGACTGGATTTATTTTTCTAACTGATGACACTACAGGGCAGCATCTAATGGTGATGCACCCTTGAGGGTGACAGTTTTATACCTTGTGACCCTCAGGTTGTAATTTATACAAAATAATTTTTTAGTGTGCAGTTTTCAGCCTTACATGTTTCTGTTTTGTTAGCTGACATAACGTACGCCCATGGCTCTGCTGTAATCTGGCAAACTGTAGTTTCTGCATGAAATGTATAAAATCATGATCCATTTACTACTAGAATTGAACTGATCTGACCAGGAGCTTTACATGTCTGTCTTTACAAGCACATGAAGTTTGTTCACAGAGTAAATTGCTTTGCATTTCCCCCATTTGAACCTGTGGCTGCGCTGACACATAATATTTATGCTGCACTCTTTTCTTGAATGGGATCCAAACTTTTCACTGCACTGTCACTTTTAAAAAAAGTAACATTGATTTTAAACTCTACACCTCATGAAACTAGCACAATATTTAATGTCTGTAAATGCTCTTTTTCTGTCTCTGTATGAAGATATTATTTATTCATTGCAACACTTTATAATCATAATTTAGCAGTATCTGACAGATCTGTAACTATAAACTATTCCACAGATTTAAATTGGTTGTCATTTCTGGTGTACTATGCACAACATGTGCTACCAGAATGGTGTACTTATTTATTTGCTAATTTCAAATCTAGTAAAAGCCTTTAATTGCCAATTTCCCTTACTGGCCATAAAAATTAATTGAATGGACTTAATTCTTTTACTAAATTACCTTTTCTTTTCCAGTCTGTCATTGTTTCTCTGAGAATAAAATATTGTTTCAGAAAATAGAGCTTAGTTGGCCTACTGGTGTGTTGCTCTGACTGTAGTTCAAATGGTCTTGGGTTCAATACTTGGCAGCAGTGTCTCTGGCTGGTGCATTGGTAGTGTTGTTGCCTCACAGATGTTCTTTAGTTCGATTCTTGGCTGGAGTTCCTTCTGTGTGGAGTCTGCGTGTCCTCCCTGTGCTTGTGTGGGTTTTCTCGGGGTACTAAGGCTTCCACTCATATTACAAAGACAAATGTCTGGAGTGTTTCTCCCTAGGCCTCTGCTGAAAGTTGGCTTCATTCCAAGTCGGACTTTCCTGGTTAACAAATGTTAAATCAATAAAAGATGGTAACTTTTCTGCCTGCACTTCAGCTGTGGCAACTGAACTGCAATTTATTTTGGCTTTAGCCCGCAAATCTGTGTATTCATGACATTTTTCAAAATCTTTATATATTCTGTACAATCTACTACACACAATTTCTTACACTCCTTCTATTTGTGCTACTGTGCATTCTGTAAAGTTTGATTTCTATATAAAACTATGTTAAGGAAGTCTAAAACAACATTGAACTCTGACAACATGCCCATCTCTTGTGCAATACTGTCACACTGGAAACTGCTCACTACTGCAGCCTTTGATCCTTAAAATCCTGACAATATTATAACTGCATTTGTCCTCCAGTAGGCTTCGGTTTGTAACTGAAACTGATGCACCTGTATTAATCAGTACTACCCCTGTTCTTAGTGACACCTCCTCCCCACAGAGTAAACACACCATTTCAGCTCTCTTTTTATAAGGCATATTCCCCTTTACTGGTAACTTATTTATTACCAGTCTCCATAGGAAATCCTGACAATCTACTACCTTGAGACATCACTTAGTCCTTATTTTAATGGCTTTAATCACTTCTGGTAAATTTGTCCATAGATTTATATAATTATATTGTTCAATCACGTTATTGTACATCATCTTTCTATCTTTCTCTGTATCATTATTTTTTTTAATTTTTCATGTATTTTCTTGATATTTTTTATTTCTCCATTTACAGCTTCTTTTTTTTTCTTATTCTCGTTTCCTTGATTTTTTTTATTAATATTTAAATATTCTCACTTTTAAAATCTTGTTCTTTTCCTTCAGCCACTTTAATACTATATACAAGTTTAATAAAGCAGAACAAACAGCTTTGGTGACCCCAGTCCCCCTTCATCTCCATTCATATACAACACATCTCTTTTCACTGGGTTTAATCTTGAACTCATATGAAAGAAAACACCAACTGCACAGTTTCCTTTTCATATTTTTCTGGGATCACATAAACATTTGAATTTATGCTATTTTAGCCATTGATACTGAATTCATCAGATAAACCTTTCTACAGAATGCTAATCTGTATGTCCCCCTCAGAGGACATATTTATTTCATTTTTTTAAACAAACCCTCCCATTGCATTACAACTACATAATTTTCCCAGATTTTATTTCTGGCAAAGATATTTCATTCACTGATAACTACATATCCTCAGTTTTTACCACATAACCTCACCCTTACTTTTAACTTTATTCAATGTCATTCCCATTTCCTTTAAACATCTATTCAGACAAACTAGCACTTCCCTCGTCCATATTTTGTTCTTTACTACTATAACCAAATTGTCTCTGTCTGTGAAAACTACTGGAATCACCATCTCCTTTTGCATCACATCTCTCGTATCTTTCATTTTGTAAGCTATTTTCACTCACTGTCATATTCACTATCAGTGCAAACAATATTCCACTCATGGGACATCCTTGTCTTATATCACACTTCATGCATATTTCTTTACTCACTCACCTATTCACTAACACTCTTACCTTGTTATTTTGATATGCAGACATACACATACTCCTAATTGTATTACCTATTCCATACTTTTCTATAACATCATGCAAAGTATCATGGATTACTCTATACTCTAACAAATGCCTTGCTAGTATAAGTTCACATCCTCCATTTTACTTATAATATCATCCACAATTTCTTTCACAAGCAATAACCATAGCTTTTCCGTTCCATAATATCCTTTATCATTCATTCCATTCCCATCTGTATTATCCCCATTAAAAAAACGTATAATCAGTGTTATTTAGTGTGATTGATCTCCAAGTTTTTATTCATTATTCTCATCTTTTTTCTGCATAAATTTTAATACCCAACTACATAACATGTCAAACAAACCCTTCCTTCCACCATTCATTCAGTATGTTTACAAAATACTGTTTGGCAATCCATTAATTTCTTGTACACTCCATACCCTGTACCATCCAGGCCTGATACTGAATCAACATTTAATGTCCTAAGTACGTCATCCAGTTCAGTAATACTAACATTCCATACCCTGTACCATCCAGGCCTGATACTGAATCAACATTTAATGTCCTAAGTACGTCATCCAGTTCAGTAATACTAACACTCCATACCCTGTACCATCCAGGCCTGATACTGAATCAACATTTCATGTCCTAAGTACGTCATCCAGTTCAGTAATATACTAATTTCTTTTTCAAATTCTTTCTTAACTAATTCTGGATTTTTTTACTTTCCATTCTGTCTTATTTTCCTTTTTTTACTCATACATATTTTCCACACGTTGTACTACAGTACTCATAATTTGTTCCTTTTACTTCTTTTATATTTTTTACTTCCTTCACTATACTAATATCTTCCTTTACTATTTTACCCAAATATGCAGATCCCGCCTCCCTTCTCAGCTGTAAATAATATCTGCCTAATATGCCTAAACAGTAATGCCTTATTTTTTTCTTGATTTATTTTATATATTGCTTTCCCATATCATAATACTCTCTTGTATTATTCTCCAAATTCTGTGACACATTTCTGTATGTTCCTCACACTTCTCTTTCTTTTCCTTTCATATACTATCTTCCCATTGGTGAAAAAAACCTGGAAAGTCAGACTTGGAACAAAGCCAATTTTCAGCAGAGGCCCAGGGAGAAATGCTCCAGATGCATGTCTTTGTAACAGGGGAAGAAACCAGAGCACCCAGAGGAAACCCACACAAACTCAGGGAGGCCATGCAGATTCCACACAGAAGGAACTCCAGCTGAGAATCGAACCAGAGAACCTCTTGCTGTGAGGTGACAACACTACTGCTGCACCACTGCCCTGTCCTTTTTAAACTCAGTCCAGCATTCACACCAGTTTTTATAGAAGTCCTGCATGGTTATTTGATCCTTCCATCACTGTAATGCTTCCCACTCTCCAGTTTTATCCCATAATTTCTCTTTTATTCTGTTTATTCCCTTTCCTGTTTTAATATTCTCTCTTTGTTTCATCACCTCCATCCATATTGCTAAATGATCTGAAAAATACTTCATAACTGTCTTTAACATTTGCTACGCCAAGCCTTACAATAATCCAAAATAATCAGTTTCATATCCAAGTCCCCCTTCTATAAGTCCATTGTGTTTTGTTCCACATAGTTAATTTACAGCATTTTATCACCTCCTGCATTTTTTTATTTTCCTTTCTTCTTACATTTCCCCTTAAATCACTATTAAAGTAATTTGCGATTATAATTTTCATGTTAATCAGCACAGTCGATTTGATGAAACCGGTTCTCTCTTTCCTTGCTAGTAATATATGCATACAATGCATTCTCTAAATATGTTCTTTCCCCGTTAACCTTCCCATCCTTACCAATGTTATAGCTACTATTTTCACTGTTTTTAATACAACACAGCCACTCTACAACAATGTTCACTTCTTATGTTCCATATTATATTTCCCCTTCCAATGTTCCTGTTTACAGTCTTTCTTTATTTGCCAGGAATTGTACATCCTCTAACAGAATAGCCTCCACATCACATTTAGCACACTTTTCCAGTATCCCTGTCCTGCTTACAGTGTTAGTAATGCTGTTCACATTTACTGAAAGTACTCTAAAATTGTTGCTTTTCCTTCTTTTTATGTTTAGGGAACATATTTTTAAAGTTTCACTGTTTTATTTTACTGCTTCCCCTGAATATTTTCTGAGTTTATGTATAAATAATTCTTTATCCTCAGAATCAGATTTCTCACTGGCTAGAACTTGAAAAAACTATTAGTGTCATTCCTTACTCCTGAACTCTCTTCCTGCATACAAGTTTTCTCTAGCTCTTCTTTCTCCCCTGCATATTTTTCCTTCCTCTATAGATTCTTCTCCACTTAGGTAATGCTCTCCCCAGACACTTGTTCTTTGTTGTGTATATTTTCTTCCTGTCCCCCTTCTTTTTCATTATTTAATTTTTGCTCTTAACAATCCATCCAAAAGTGTCCCTTTTTATATAACCTGCATTCAGACACACACCTTCTTGCGGTATGCCTTTCTCCTCACACTGGTTACATTGTGCCTTGACAAAATCATTAATTAAATGAGAAAAGTCCCCACAAAAGAAACATGATATAGGCTGGCCAGCATATCCTAATGACATTCTATGGCCAGCCACAAAAATACCACTTGGCAAGTATTTCACCATTTTATTCACATTTCAAATCAGCTTCCATCATCCATTCCTGAAGTTTCTGTGACTTCTGACTTTTACAATATTATCAACAGTTTCACACACACCCAGCATGCACTTTTAATGTCATCATCCACTTCATCAGTTCTAATCTTCAAAATAATTTTATTTTTAACATTTAAGTTACTACCAGAAAACAAACAATGTTCCTTGGACACATCTCCTTCTTTGTTTTGCACAGTTGCAAAATGTTATCGAACCCTCAGTGTTAAATGTTAAGTCACATGACTTTTCTGTCCTAATGTGTAAAAAAGATTGAATTTCTTGAACTTCAAAACACAGAACAGTTGCAATATTATTTCATACATAATATCTGGCTATTACAGTGTCATTGTAATTATTTTCACAGTTGGCCTCTTCTTCTTTTTGAAAAGTTTTACTTGCAGTTGTTGCCTGTCTTTACTGCTGAATATGTTTCAGTTATTGCATTATCTGCTACTACAAATCTAGACATCTTCTCCGTTTTGTTGCTGCTTTCTTCTTTTAGTTTCTGTCTCTGTTACATACGTTTGTACTGCTGCATTCTTTGCTGCCACATCACCTTGCAGCTTTTCCACATTACCATCCTCAGCACTTCCAAAACAGTTATCTGCCATCTCATCCAAAGAAACAACAGAATTGCCCCCTGGATCATCCTACCTGATTAGTTGTAACAGAACATCATATGCCAGCCCTCCTTATGCCAGTTATGTTATCTGCACCACTTTCTTCCTTCCCCATTGAGACAGTTAAACACTGCTTCTTTGTAACACCCACTACACATAAATCTTTGTATTCTGAAGCTCTGCGTTGAACATATTTTCTACCTCTAAACCTTCCAAAGCTTTTCTCTCCTCTTCCATGCTGTCGCTTCCCTTAGACCTCTTCATTGCTGGTTCTCCTGTGTCATCTAGCAGGTCCAAATAGCAGCAAAAGTTCCCCAATGCCCTGAACAAATGTCCATTAGTACTATAAGCACCTCTTCATGTCCCTCAAAGAGGCTACTAGCATAATGGGACTAACCCGCTCAACAAACAATAATAAATAATTAAATAAAATTAGCGAGCTGTCATGATCTGTGCTTTGTGTATGCTTATGACATCTGTGATTCACCATATGTTCATAAAATGCCCTTCACACAGAACAGTAGCTATGTATCTGGTGTCCTCTGAAGTTCTCTGACCTGATGCTTCCAGCAGTTTTAATTTGAAACCCCCCCCCCTCACACACACACACACACACACACACACACACACACACACTAAAAGGAAAAGAGGAAAAACTCCTGTCTGAGATGAGAAAAAAAAGTTCAGCATCTTTGAAAACTGTAGCAAATTGCTCTCTGCAAAAGTAACAAGTGGCTTCCTACAGCTAAATAGCAGATAGGAAGCACTAAAGTACTCCAGCCCTGACTGCAAATGCAGTATCAGAATTCATTTCTGAATAACAGTATTACTCTACAGCCCAGTTAGGGCAGCTGCCCTCTTTGTTCCACCTTACAGTAAAAACTGCAAGAAAAAAACAGCCAATCTAGTGGTTTCACTGTGTAATACCTTAAACCTCATTTAATAGAGACTCATGGAATATATGCAAATGATCTGTTAAGGACATCATGTTTCCATGACATGGTTTCTAAATGGCCATGACTTTCTTTTACTTTTTAAGTCTTTATGGTTACATTCAGGCCAATAAATTCAAACCCCATTAGCTGTAGACATGCATGTTTTGTCCTTTTTATTGACCTCATTAGCAGAGCATAAGTGAATAGTCTGACTATACTTCAAAAATATAGGGGCTTTAAAGAAAGATGATGAACAAGGAGAAAATTACAGTCAGCTGCCTGTCGGGTGCCAGGATCCACCACATAACGCATGCACTCAAGTCACTCCATAACAAGTACAAATATGACTCTGTCATTGTCCATGCTGGAGTGAATGACTTGAGACGTACCTCCCTGGACTACATGAAAAGAGATATGGAAGAGCTCTTGGATCATGTGACCCAGGCAGGTATGAACCTAGCCCTGAGTAGCATCCTGCCTTCGCCCAGAATGATACCACAGTATAAGGACAAAATGATTGACTTCAACAATTGGCTAAGCTTCTGGTGTCATTCAAACGGGATCCAGTATTTGTCTGCCTGGGAAGACATGATCGACAAACCACGATGCTTTGCCAGAGATGGTCTGCACCTGTCACCCCTGGGATTCAGGTTACTGGCTAAAGCTCTTGCCACCCCTATAGTGCCTTTTTTAGGCAAGGTTCAAAGGATAAAACCACCACCGTAACAGATAGAAGCAGGCAAAATCTGAAGGTAATGCTACTGAATGCTAGAAGTCTAAACCTCAAAATGCAGTCTCTCAAGGCACTCCTAAAAATGGAGAACATCGATATCTGTGCAGTAACTGAGACCTGGTTCAAGGATCCAGAGAGCACCCCTGCAATACCAGGCTACAACTCTTACCACACTTTTCGGTCACAAAACCAGGACTGAAACACTAAAGGTGGAGGAGTGTCCATATTCACCAAGGATATTCACACCTCCAGGCTAGTTGCCCAACACAATGCATCTGAAATTCTCCAGGTGCAACTAACACTAGGTAAGACTGCAATCCAAACTGTAGCTTGCTACAGATCCTCAACCATGCCCCCCCCCCAAGACTCTCACTACACCTTTCTAAACATACTGGAAAATATTAAGATACAACCAAACACCCTAATACTGGGTGATTTCAACTACCCTACCTTTAACTGGGACAACTACTCAGGTACCAACTCCTTTTCCCAATGGTTCTTGGAATTCATAAATTCCAAAGCCCTGGATCAACTAATCCATTGTCTCACCAGGGGCTCAAATATCCTAGACCTAGTCATTACCAACATGGGAGATAGATGCTCTACACCAGTGGTCACCCCCTCATTGGTCAGGTCTGACCATAAGCAAATCACCCTTGACATCCACATCCCACCCCGCCCCCCAGTAAGGAAACCTCCTTAAAAAACATCTCCAAAGCCAACTTCAAGCTACTGAAGTCAGAAGTGACAAACTTCACAACACCCACGCAGACAGGATCTGGAAGTTCGACTGCAGAATCCTACACTAAGGCACTGTATGAGCACATACACTCGTGCATGAATCGTGCCATCCCAAATAGAACCAAGATGCTCTTCTCCAAAAAAAGGAAGCCAATCTGGTGGTCCCCTGCTATAAACAAACTATACAACAGAAGGAAGAAACTGTTGCAAAAAAGAGGAAAATCCCAGGATGCAAAAAACTCCCTCAACAGCCTCAGTAAGAAGCTGAGATCCCTCATAAAATCCTCAAAAGCTAGTTATGAAAACAAAATTGCCAAAGATTCCAAAGACAACCACAAGGCATTATATAGTTATGTCAGGAATCTAAATGGCAATGCTCAGATCTGCAATGAGTTACAACAGAATGGCATTAAATATACTGATCCCAAGGATATTGCCAATATCCTGGCAGATCAATTTAGTGCCAACTTCACCCCACTCTCACCCCCTAAAGGGCCCATCTCAATACCAAAAGATTGCCAAATCCCGATAATCATGGCCACACAGGTAGAAACCGCACACTCCAAAGCTAAGAATACAGCATCCATGGGACCAGATGACATCCCAGGCTGTGTACTACATGAACTACAAAATGAACTGGCACCTCACCTAAGTGTCATGTTTAATCATAGCCTCACCTCAGGCTTCGTGCCCACTGAGTGGCGCACAGCTACAGTTATCCCGCTCCACAAGGGAGGATCCACCTTGGATCCCGGGAACTACCTGAACCTATGAACCTATCAGTCTGACAAGCCTGATTTGCAAGGACATGGAACGCATTATCATGGAACTTATAAACAAAGACATTGGCAACCTTCAAACACTGGACCCCACCCAGTTTGGGTTTGTGAAGGGCCGATCTTGTCTCCTGAATCTGATTGATTTCTTTGAATCAGTCTCCAGAGCTGTGGACAAGGGTAAGGCAGTCCACACTGCCTATCTGGACCTCGCCAAGACCTTTGACACCATTCCCCACTCTGGAATCATAGATAAACTTACTAAGCTGGGCATAAATCCCTACGTCACTCGATGGGTTGCTAACCGGCTTACTGACAGAACCCAGACAGTAAAAGTAGCTGACTCCAAATCCAGCTCCAGACAAGTGACAAGTGGAGTACCTCAGGGTTCAGTCCTGGGACCACTCTTGTTTGGCATCTACTTCTCTGAAGTACAGGCCAAAACTAAGGGATTCTGGCTAACAAAGTTTGCAGATGCCTGCAAACTGGTAGCCATTATTGAATCCCCAAATTATGTGGATATTCTACAAAAGGACCTTACAGAAACAGATGCCTGGTGCTAGAGCCATGGGCTCAAGCTTAATGCCAAGAAATGTATAGTTATCCCCTTTGGAAAAAAACATGTACCCATGAATTACCACATAGGTGGCAGGACACTAAGCATAAAAAGTGTGATGAGAGACTTAGGTACACAGGTGAACAGTGGTCTCACTTTCGATAACCACATTGCCACAACAGTCAGGAAATCCTTCTATGTGGCACACCTCATCACTAAGGGCTTTTCATCCAGAAAAAAGAAGGTCATTGTCCCACTGTACTCATCCCTCATTAGACCCATTATAGAGTATAATGCCCCTTTTGGTATGTACCTCACAAGACATCTGCAACAGCTGGAAAGGCCACAGAAATACCTCATTAAAAGAATCACAGGCCTGAAGTAGATGCCATATACTGACCGTCTAAAAAAACTCCAGCTATACTCTGTGGCATATCGTCTACTCAGAGGCGATCTCTGCTTAACATACAAGGCCATGTCAAACCCTGAGCTGTTGGACATGCTCCACTTAAAGAAATCCCAATCCCTCAGAGCCACACGCTCCAGGGATCTAAACCTTGTCATCACAATGAACAAAACATGCTGGAGGGATAGGTTCCTGATCCAGAGACACCCCATACTCTGGAATAGACTGCCCATACATATCAAGCAGAGCGCCTCATTGGCCCTCTTCAAAAGGAACCTTGATGATTGGATGGGAGATAGGAAATTCACCCCAGGGATCATGTCAGTCGCCCTGCTAGACAGGGGCCTGGAGATGTAAATATTGTGGGAAGAAATATCCAGGGAATTGTTATGGCTAGGCTTGCATAGGCCTTAGGGCCAATAGTTTAGTACCAACCTATGAACCTAGGAACCTATGAACCTATGACCATAAAGATTAAGGTGCCTGCATTTGTCTGTTTGACCTTTTCACCCTTTTTTTCTTTGTATCCCTAGCTATGCCACTACCATCACCTGTTGTTCAGTCCTGTCAGTGTCTTGTAGTGACATGTGCAGTGGAATTGTCTTCAGTCATGATCTAATTATTGATGCTACTGCCCACAGCCACCTGATCAGTTAATGTCTCATGCATCCCATTTCTGCAGGTAACACTGGAAGCTTCCTTTTTTATTTCACTGTTCCTGCTGATGTTCTGCCAGTTTTGCTCTTAGACTGAGTTTCATGTTAGTTCTGCTCTTTAGCTGTCCATGCGGTGCTGTTTTGCTCATTTTCTGTAGTTACATTCAAGTCTGTTATTGCTGCTACTCTGTCCTCATTAGTTATATTTAAACCTTACTACTATAACAATGCATGTTAACTACATCATCAGCTAGTTGTATTAGTAGCCTTTTCTAAACCAATTTGTTATTGATTTTTCCTATTTTTTCAGTTCCTTATTGCCTCCCAAGCTATATAATTAGCCTGGTCCCTCATCATCCCATTCTGTGTAATGCATTTTATTATCGGTATTTTAATACAGCAAATTACTATAACCCCTAACAGTGACCTTACTTCTCCTCTGACCATTCCATTAGGACTAGGTATATTTATTTACTTATTTAATATTTGTTCAGCATGCTAGTGAATTGGTCCATCAACCCTTTTCAGTGATGACCTGGGCTCAGTGAACAGCAGTAAGCATATCAAATGCAGAATAATCATGAAAAGAGATCCATAATTATGATAAAGTGATAGCATGAAGGTTTAACTACCAGTACATTGTCAATTGGCAATAAACATAAGTTCATAGGTTCATAGGTAGGTACTAGGCTATCGGTCCAATGGCCTATGTAAGCCTAGCCAGCAAGGTTCCATAGCTTACGCCACCCAAGAAAGTTATTTTCCTGTTCCACTGTTGAGCAGAGACACAGAAGTGATCCCCGGGGTGTATTTCCTATTTCCCATCCACTCATCAAGATTTTTCTTGAAGAGTGCTAATGAAGAACTTTGCTTGACATAGATGGGTAGCTTGTTCCAGAGTATAGGAAGTCTCTGGGGCAGGAATCTATCCCTCCAGCATGTCCTGTTTATTGTGGTAACAAGGTTTAGGTCCCTAGAGTGTGTAGCTCAGAGGTATTGGGATTTCTTTAGGTGTAGCATGTCCAACAGCTCTGTGTTTGACATAGCTTTATATGTTAGGCAGAGATCACCTCGGAGTAGGCGATATGCTACGGAGTAAAGATGGAGTTTTTTGCGGCAGTCAGTGTAGGGCATTTGTTTGAGGCCAGTAATCCTCTTTGTGAGGTACTTTTGTGGCCTTTCCAGTTGTTGCAGATGTCTAGTGAGGTACATTCCAGAAGGGGTGTTGTACTCTATAATGGGTCTAATGAGTGACAAGTAGAGGGGAACAACAATTAAAAAAGTATATTGGCAAAAAAAAAAAATAAAAGAGTTGTAAGCAAGACTTCTGTACATAAATACAATAAGGAAACACATCAGATATGCATAACAATTCAGGTACAAAGATATTAATATGTCCAGTACTGATATCTTGAATTGTTACCTGGTATTCACCATTGTCACAATAACAAAATACAAGTATACTAGGATGCACTTAGAAGATGGATTTTAAGAAAAGGTGGAGGGGTGGGCAGTTCCAAATGGCAGGATCTGGTCCAGAGAACACTCTATCTCTCTCTCTCTCAAAGTTCTATCCATCTTTCCATCTGGTAGCTTCAGAACTGTTATTTTATTATCCCCGAAGTTGATTTTTGTAGTTTATTAAGAAGGAGCTCATGATAAAAAGGGTTTTAAAAGCTGTGATTATATTAATATGTAGACCAGACTAATGAACTCCCAATTCATGGCAGTAAAAAGAGCTGTCCATGTTGCTGAATTAGTTGTGAATCCTATGCTGCTAGTCACAGAAAAGGCCATCGCTATTTATTTGTTTAAATTGTTATTTGCATGGTAATTTTCAAAAATGTCTGTAATAGGACAGAAAACTGCTATTTGTCTGAAGTCCTTAGGGTCAGTGCAAGGGGTCATTTTTGGGTGTGGGATTATGATGGCATGTTTAAAAAGAGCAGGAACTGTGCCATTTGTGAGTGAAAGGTTAAAGATATGACTAAGGGGTTTATTTTCTCTGCTGCTAGTCTAAGAAAACACAGGTGAAATTAGACCACACTGATGTTAACTTTAGTAGCAGGACTTTAGCTTCTTTGTCAGAGATTTGAGAAAAGTGAAAGCTGGCAGAGAATGATGCTACATGTTAGTGTTGTGGGGACAGGCAATCTCAGGTGACTGAAAGCACAGAGAGTAAGCCTGAAAACTATTAGTAAAATCCTGTAAAGTGAACAGAATGCAATGATGGTATTCTACAATAAAATTCTGATTGTTACATGTAACAACTTTGTTATTATTAATTAAAGCGTTAGTAATGACACCTGGGAATTATTTTATTTCTTTCTAAAAGAGCTTTGGTTAAATATAGTAAGCAATTTGCTTTTGTCTAAGACATAAGACCATTGCAGCTTTTCTCACTGTTCTTGTGTAGGATCATGGAAGCAGAGTGGGAACTATCACATATTTACCACGTTTGCTGTAATTCTCATTATTTTTAGAAGTTTTAACTCATACTGTGAGATATTTAATTAGAAATGTAGATTGGAGATATCTGTCCGTACTTCTAACACTCTCAGAAAAAATTAGCATACCTACTTATGCTTAGGTTGTCAAAAAAAAAAAAAAAAAACAGCCTAAGCTTCCCATTCACCTACCTAGAAAATCTGTTATCTTGGGGTATAGTGGTATCTGTATACACACTAGTATTTGCACCCATGCCTACACCTTTCCACACCACTACAACAAATCAGCAAGACTGCAAGTCTGTGCTTGAAGTTCAGATATGTCTGCATGTTACATGAGATTCCATTGTCAGACGCATTGCCAGTGACCTCTGTGTTTAGTCCTATCTTTATAATGTAATTTATGTCAATAAGTAGGCAGTCTCATAAAATGATTCTAGTTTTATGTAACAAGTGAAACTGAACCAATATTTTCTTAGGTGTTAAGTCTGAGGACTTATATTGTGCTTTCTTGTTGTTTGAGGTCTACAGATTAAACCCATGGCACAGGAAAGTAATAAGTGAATGCTGCTGTCTGGGGACGGGAAGGGGTCATGGCAATCACCTTGCACAGTAAAGTATACTTCACTAGAAACTTATTTCAGTTTGCTATCAACTTTGATCTAAAAGTCAGTATGTGCCCCGTGACACAAAGCCTCAGTACAAATGAGCTTCCCAGCACATCCTATATCTCAAGAAAGTATTGACATCAAGTTGGGAAATTATTATACAATAAATGGTTAAAAGAAGATTGTGAAGTGTGGACTTAACATTCAGCTCCAGTTGTGCATGTTGCAAGTTGCCTTACAAAACACATTTCTGGAGTAAGAAATACAATATCAGAAAATGAAAAATATATACTGGAACCATTTAATGAGTCTGTGCAAAACCAGTATGTTTGAAGGTTTTCAATATCTGTCTTTTCTCATGCCGGAACATTGATACCTTTTACTGACTTAACTAAATGCATCAGCAACTCTGCATTGGTTAAATGTCACTACAAATTTATCATCATGTGTCAGAGGTGAAGGCAAAAAAGAAAACAGTGTGATATTATGGGTGGGTAAGCGTTAGGCTAAAAGTCTGTATATCTAAAATCATGAAAAAGGTTATGCGCTGTATTTAAGCACTAATATCATAAGCAAATGGAGCTAAAAACATAAACATCACAGGTCACAGGATCTCAAAAGATAGATTCAGAGGCTGTTTTACATGAGATATCAAGAAGACACTGCCTGAACATATTTGTAAAAGAAAGAAGATTAACTGTATTAAAAAATCAGCATGCATGTAAAATAATTAGCAGCAGACGTTATCATCTGTAAAAATTATAAATGCAGTTTTATTTCAATTGGATCTATGTTGGCTGCATGCTGTGTGATAACAAATTTCTAAAGTGTTGCAATTAACTCTAGAGTAATTATACAGAGTAACAGCAGTGTGGCAGGAAAGGGAATCAAACTAAAGAACAGGAGGTTTCATTTCACTGTTACTTACCAGTGGCTTTCAAGTAGCAGACATCTGGTAGCTTGCCAGACCTCAGAGCTGAGTATGTCATCCCAGGGTAAAAAACTTGGGTAAATAAAATGACAAGGACGTACTTTGGGTAAAACGATCAAAGCCATCACAAAGGCTATATTATCAATCACTCTTGCAGCACTGGAATTTATATTGGTAGGTCCAAAGACACAACTAATTCTTATTATTGCGCGCGCGCGTGTGTGTGTGTGTGTGTGTGTGTGTGTGTGTGTGTGTGTGTGTGTGTGTGTGTGTGTGTACCCATGCACAAAGAGGTCAAAGTTCAGACACAGGCTTCCACTGTTTTAAACTGTTTAAACAATTCAGAAAGAACAATGTGCTAATTGTGCATTCAAAATGTAAGAAAATTACAAAAGAATAGGCATAATCCTCTGCATTGATGATGACCCCCACTATCGGTCTGCCCATGGGGTTCTTGCCAAGGAGAAGCAAATATGTCAGTATTTAAGCCAGGAGGGAGATCTAGACAGTCCAAAAAGAAATTGAGATATGTGACCTGTTGTACTTTTACTCAAGGCTGTCTCCCCATTGCACATCTGTAGTTCAAGTAACCCTGACAAAAAATAGTTGTCATATGCATGAAAAATAGCAAGTTGTGAAAATGGACTTTCATAGGTTCATAAACAAGTATTAGGCTAACTGCCCTTGTGGGCCATTTTAAGCCTATCCAATTTCCCCTACAAAGGTGAGAACAAAACCATGTATATTGTGCTTGCAAAGCATTAGCTACCATTACCAAGCTCCTTGAGTAGTAAGTATACAACTGTTCAAAGCAAATCTTTATGTTTGGTTCCTAGGTTCATATTGAGCTATTGATACAGTAGACCATTTTCACACCAGCCAATGATTTCACCAGTTTATGAAAACACAAATTAATATCAGATCCCTGCTTAGATTTGGCCTCTTTCCATAATCGCAAGAGGGGGCCAGACCAGGGGTGCACTTACAATTTCCCATTCGGTCATCCACGTTATATTTAAAAAGGTTCATGGAACTGCTCTGATTTAGCCCTAAGGAGACTCTATTCCATAAAAGAGGTATTCTCTGAAAAAGATCTCTAACTTGATAACAGGACCTATTTATATTTCAGTGGCAATTTAAGTCTCTTGAACAGCTATTTAGAATGATATTTGTTTTGTGGATGTGTAGAACATCACATAGAATCAGATCTTTTGAAACTGTGTCTTGCAATCTTCTCTAAACAATTGCCAGGATACAGAAAAGAGTGAAAACACTTTAAGGTGGGCTATGGTAAGTCAAGGGGCATTCCCTTGATTTTCCAATAAGAAAATGCTGTTTCTAGAACTGTGTCATATGGCTAGCTAAGTACATATAATTGGGAGGTACTACATTCTATAATTGTTCTGAAATGCAGGAATCTCTGTGAATACTTGTTTGTGGTGTAGGTTGTCTGTTAATGGAAGAATAGCTGAAGTCACCCAATAGGATAGTGTTAGGTTCTTTGGTGAGGGATATCAGTTTAAGATATGCATCATGGTTAGCCAATGTCACAAAAGGTATATGGTACTGGACTATTATGTGGTACTGGGTTTTGTGACTCATAATAAGAAGGTGAAGGAGTTCTAGTTCATTGTCTTACATAATGTGGTGCAACGTCCAGTTGGCATTAGGTCTGAAGAAGTGGCAGGTGTTAAATCCCTGTACATTGGGGGTGTAATTATTTTCCTGAAACCATGTTTTAATAAGTACATATATATAGGTTCATAAGTTCATAGGTTGGTACTAGGCTATTGGCCCTAGGGCCTATGCAAGCCTAGCCATAACAATTCCCTGGATATTTCTTCCCACAATATTTACTTCTCCAGGCCCCTGTCTAGCAGGGTGACTGACACGATCCCCGGAGTGAATTTCCTATCTCCCATCCAATCATCAAGGTTCCTTTTGAAGAGGGCCAATGAGGTGCTCTGCTTGATATGTATGGCAGTCTATTCCAGAGTATGGGGAGTCTCTGGGTCAGGAACCTATCCCTCCAGCATGTTTTGTTCATTGTGATGACAAGGTTTAGATCCCTGGAGCATGTGGCTCTGAGGGATTGGGATTTCTTTAAGTGGAGCATGTCCAACAGCTCATGGTTTGACATGGCCTTGTATGTTAAGCAGAGATCGCCTCTGAGTAGACGATATGCCACAGAGTATAGCTGTAGTTTTTTTAGACGGTCATTATATGACATCTGCTTTAGGCCTGTGATTCTTTTAGTGAGGTATTTCTGTGGCCTTTCCAGCTGTTGCAGATGTCTTGTGAGGTACATACCAAACAGGGCATCATACTCTATAATAGGTCTAATGAGGGATGAGTACAGTGGGACAATGACCTCCTTTTTTCTGGATGAAAAGCCCTTAGTGATGAGGTGTGCCACATAAAAGGATTTCCTGACTGTTGTGGCAATGTGGTTATCGAAAGTGAGACCACTGTCCACCTGTGTCCCTAAGTCTCTCATCACACTTTCGATGTTTAGTGTCCTGCCACCTATGTGGTAATTCATGGGTGCATGTTTTTTTCCAAAGGGGATAACTATACATTTCTTGGCTTTAAGCTTGAGCCCATGGCTCTGGCACCAGACATCTGTTTCTGTAAGGCCCTTTTGTAGAATATCCACATCATTTGGGGATTCAATAATGGCTCCCAGTTTGCAGTCATCTGCAATCTTTGTTAGCCAGAATCCCTTAGTGTTGGCCTGTACTTCAGAGAAGTAGATGCCAAACAAGAGTGGTCCCAGGACTGAACCCTGAAGTACTCCACTTGTCACTTGTCTGGAGCTGGATTTGGAGTCGGCTACTTTTACTGTCTGGGTTCTGTCAATAAGCCAGTTAGCAACCCATCGAGTGACATAGGGATTTATGCCCAGCTTAGTAAGTTTATCTATGATTCTAGAGTGGGGGATGGTGTCAAAAGGCCTTGGTGAGGTCCAGATAGGCTGTGTGGACTGCCTTACCCTCATCCACAGCTCTGGAGACTGATTTGAAGAAGTCAATCAGATTCAGGAGACGAGATCGGCCCTTCACAAACCCAAACTGGGTGGGGTCCAGTGTTTGAAGGTTGCCAATGTCTTTGTTTATAAGTTCCATGATAATGTGTTCCATGCCCTTGCAAATCAGGCTTGTCAGACTGATGGGACGGTAGTTCCCAGGATCCAAGGTGGATCCTGCCTTGTGGAGTGGGATAACTGTAGCTGTGCGCCACTCAGTGGGCACAAAGCCTGTGGTGAGGCTATGATTAAACATGACACTTAGGTGAGGTGCCAGTTGATTTTGTAGTTCATGTAGTACACAGCCTGGGATGTCATCTGGTCCCATGGGTACTGTAGTCTTAGCTTTGGAGAGTGCAGTTTCTACCTGTGTGGCCGTGATTATCGGCATTTGGCAATCTTTTGGTATTGAGATGGGCCCTTTAGGGGGTGAGAGTGGGGTGAATTTGGCACTAAATCGATCTGCCAGGATATTGGCAATATCCTTGGGATCAGTATATTTATTGCCATTCTGTTGTAACTCAGAGCAGATCTGAGCATTGCCATTTAGATTCTTGACATAACTATAGAATGCCTTGGAATCTTTGGCAATTTTATTTTCGTAACTAGCTTTTGAGGATTTTATGAGGGATCTCAGCTTCTTACTGAGGCTGTTGATGGAGTTTTTTGCATCCTGGGATTTTCCTCTTTTTTGCAACAGTTTCTTCCTTCTGTTGTATAGTTTGTTTATAGCAGGGGACCACCAGATTGGCTTCCTTTTTTTGGAGAAGAGCATCTTGGTTCTATTTGGGATGGCACGATTCATGCACAAGTGAATGTGCTCGTACAGTGCCTTAGTGTAGGATTCTGCAGTCGAACTTCCAGATCCCGTCTGCGTGGGTGTTGTGAAGTTTGTCCCTTCTGACTTCAGTAGCTTGAAGTTGGCTTTGGAGAAGTTTTTTAAGGAGGTTTACTTACTGGGGGTGGGGGTGATATGTGGATGTCAAGGGTGATTTGCTTATGGTCAGACCTGACCAATGAGGGGATGACCACTGGTGTGGAGCATCTATCTTCCATGTTGGTAATGACCAGGTCTAGGATACTGGAGCCCCTGGTGGGACAATGGAACCGTTGGGAAAAGGAGTTGGTACCTGAGTAGTTTTCCCAATTAATGGCAGGGTAGTTGAAATCACCCAGTATTAGGGTGTTTAGTTGTATCTTAATATTTTCCAGTATGTTTAGAAAGGTGTAGTGAGAATCTTGGGGCATGGTTGGGGATCTGTAGCAAACAATTTAGATTGAAGTCATACCTAGTGTTAGTTGCACCTGGAGAATTTCAGATGCATTGTGTTGGGCAACTAGCCTAGAGGTGTAAATATCCTTGGTGAATATGGACACTCCTCCACCCTAAATGTTTCGGTCCTGCTTTTGTGGCCGAAAAGTGTGGTAAGAATTGTAGCCTGGTATTGCAGGGGTGCTCTCTGGAGCCTTGAACCAGGTTTCACTTACTGCACAGATATCGATGTTCTCCATTTTTAGGAGTGCCTCGAGAGAGTGCATTTTGAGGTTTAGACTTCTAGCATTGAGTAGCATTACCTTCAGATATCTCAATATTTTCAAGGATTAGGAATGCCTGTAAGTAGTGCAACTTTTTGTTTAGGCTTCTAGCATTGACTACAGCTACCTTTATATGATTTTGATTGTGATTGGTGATGTGGGCAATTTTAGGAGACTGACTTGCCTAAAACTGATGTTATGGCAGAAGAAAAAGTCTTAGTCAATATTCAGAAGCCATAAGGAGAGTGATGTAGGCCATCCCTAGCAAAGCAACTAGGGTCGTCAACTATTTCTTCACAGGCTGATATATATTGGATCCCTCTAGAATGACACCAGTCAATTATCTTTTGTTTGTATGGTGGCATAATTTATTATTTATTTATTTATTTCAGTTTTATGACCAGGGAAGTCCACTGGGCCTAACAAGAGCCCGTTTTCAGTGGAGGCCCGGGGAGAAAAGCTCCAGTAAAGATGAGAAACATATTAGCATTTACATATACAAAGCAAATAAGTCATACAGCTTTATGCAGCATTCTAAAGTAACACATTTCTGCATTCTACTATAATAAAATCTAGCAACTGTACAGTCTGAGTCATTAACAGTGAATTACAACTGAAATTTTACATTCCACAATAATAGTAGTAAAAATCTAGCAACAGAGCAGTCTAAGGGTCATTAACAGTGAATTACATTTGAGGATGATAAATTGTTGGAAATAAACTATTAAAATGTTGAGGTTAAGGAGGAGGAGGAGGGCAAAGAGCACAGAGATGATGCACAGAGTCAGAAGGTGGGTTTTGATATAGGAGGGTCCTATGTGGGGAAGGAGCAAGGACATTCCCACTTTGAACATAGATGGGAATGGAGGGGGGATTTAAAGCTAGAGTGGTTATGAGAATTTCTAAGGGAGGGAGGAAGAGAGTTCCATAGTTTAGCCAAGGAGCAGGATAATTGTTGACAATGGTAGGATACACCTCAATATTGGTATCATTCCCTCTTGAGATACATATTCTGAGAGGTCCATCATATCCCTTTTCATATGATCCAAGGAGGTGATCTTAAGACATTCACTTCCACATGTAAAATGATCAGGTCATATGGATGAAGGGACTTTTGAGCTTTAGTGACATTACATATCCTGGCATTTCAGAGGCAACTAATTGTTAACTTGTCTTTGCTCAGCCTGGTGAGTGCAGCATGTGTGTGTCTAACTCTGGAGTCATCTACAGAAATTGTCAGATGAACTAGCTTAGCTATGCTACCTGTATTTCCTATAGTGTCAAAGAGAACTATGTGTTAGATATGAGCTCTTGATGCTGGGCTGTATGCAGGAGAGACATTTGAGTGTTTAGGCTAACGTCCAGTCTCCAGCATCCCAGGATGCTTTGGGTAAAGATTTTTAATGACATCAGTAGAAGACATCTTAGAGCTTGTAATCTGTGGGTTTTGGAGGGGGTACAAGTAGGGGGAAGATGGTGTTCAACTCACGGCACGTAGCTGACTGAGAGAGGGATGCCTCCTATGCAGTCAAGTATTTGCACCTCTCACAGACAGAGTCATTTAGGTTTAGCAGGAGTTCATTATCAGTGAGGATGAGGTAGTTCATACACTCAGGGTTCCACGTTTTATAAGGTTGGCAATGTGGTGGTGGGGATGTCTGTTGACTCCCCATGTTGACTATTATTTCTAGATTTAACGTAAGTCAGGATTTAAAAGAGGGATGTGAAAATATTACAGCTGTGGAAGTTAGATGGACTGGTTTTATGTTCAGTGTAAGCCCACAGTGCTCAATGCAACTGGTACTCAGGCTACACAGATCAGTGCAGCTAAGAGAAAGATCACTCCACTCGGCACAAGCAGCTTAGACACAGTGGAAATGGATAAGTAACTCACTGATGCCCAGCAGCATAAGAAGAAAGAATTTTACTAGCATGTACTAACCATTATAGAAATGCCACTATAGTGGTACTACATTCAATGCAGCTCCATGCAGGAAATACAAGAGAAGAAAACATAATTTACAGACATTTTTAATCCCTGAAAACATTGAGATATATATTTACTTAAAACATGGTTTGGATGGTGCAGTGATGCAGTGGAAGTGTTGCCTCATAGCAAGAGGTTCTCTGGTTCGATTCTTGGCTGAAGTGGAGTCTGCATGTCCTCCCTGTGTTTATGTGGGTTTTCGTTGGGTACTTCGGTTTCCTCCCATATTACAAAGACATACATCTAGAGCATTTATCCCTGGGCCTCTGCTGAAAATTGGCATTGTTCCAAGTCGGACTTTCCTGTTAAATAAATGTTAAATAAATAAAAATAACCAATGAAATTTGAAGTCCAAGTGCTGTAACCCACCCAGGATCTTCAGCAATTAGCCTAACTCTCACTTAGATCAAATCACAACTTAAATTAAGATGGCTTCTTTCCCTGGCAAAGCAAATTTAGTCAAGGCAGCATTAAACAAAGCAAAATAGCTCAAAATGGTTCAAGTGCAACCAACAATATCAGACAAAGCAGTATTAACTGAAAATTATTAAATATAATATAAAAAAGTACAAACAAGACAGAAGTGAAATGGTTTCTTCTGGCTTCTGTTGCTGGGTAGACTTGTCAGCTGATTCAGTGTTCACCCAATCAAAGATTAAATGATCATCTGCCACTCCTCTTATAAACCATGTGTTTGGTATAAGGCTTGAATGTATATATAATATACAGTACATAACAACAACAAAAAAGTGAAACAATATCTATGCTATGATAACACCATGTATGCATTTTATGATATTGCACTAAGAATAAATATGTAACTAAAATATGGCCTCGTAAGTCTGTTTTGTCTTAAAATTGTATCTAGCATATGTAGTTTCATAAAGTGTTTTGAAACCAAAGAACCTGGCCATCTCACCTGTCAAAACATTGTACTATGTTTGCAGACTCCATCTATCTTTATTATGTTTGATAATTTCTATCTACAGGCTTCTAAAAATCCTTAATCATATTAATAACATTACTGAAAATGTCACTTCATTCAAATACCCAATGGTTTGGCTGGACCCTTTCCTAAATTTCCAACTTCATCTGGACTGCACATAAAAAATCAACTTTCTCCTCTTCTGGGCTTATAGGATCTCCCCTTTTCTATCCAGACCATGTAGAAATGCCATAAGGTAAAGATATCTTACTGGCTCAGCTAGTATATTGTATCCTGCTAATTGCTGCAGCTTCTAAAAGAGATATATCCATCATTCAGTCCATTTCAAATGCCATGTGTGGATTTAGCACTCTGTCCCTAAGAAATGCTCATGAAAAGCTAACAGGCTACCTGTGAAACAATGTACTGATTTTCTGCTTACCTCTCAACTATTTAAACTTATCAAGAATGAAACCTTCTCTCCACTACTTTCCAGATTATTCAGAAATGCACCAACATGCAGCCTTAGACAGCTTAATTGCACGTCCTCTCCTCCAAACCTCCCGAAAGTCTTCACTATACAGACCATGCTTTAGCAGTCCTTGGTCCCAAAATATGGAAACCTCTCAATTATTTTCTTAAAGATTATTCCTCTTATTCCCACTTTCCGTTCACAAATAAAAGCACATTTCAGGACTCTAGGAAACGGCAGCTGCTGTCTCTCTGGTCCTATAACATAACTTCTTCATTCCCTTCTTCTGTTTACATACCTCGCTCTGACTCTGTTTTTGATTGTGATCCATTCAGTACATCAGCTCTCATGCCACTATATATATAACACATGTATATACTGTGGTTTTGTCAGTCACTTTGTATATACTATCATTTATCTATTGCCTTTATCTATTGCCTTTATACCCTCAAGCCAGATATGATATTTACTTTGTATATAGAATATCTTACATTTTGTCATTCTATCTGTATATGATGTCAAGTGTCTAATGTGTTTACCCCAGGCTGAAACTGAAGTGGGTCCAATGGGATCAGTGCTCTACCCCTGTTAACAAATTCAAAATAAATAAAATGATTTATTGAATTCTCATCCTTTGTAATTGTACAGTGAAGGTCAGTGGATAGTCATGAAGCTGTATATTCTACTTGAAAGACCCGTAATGTTGTTACTGTAGTTTAGGTTGTTCAAAGTTTCTAGACATTATTTGTTTTCAGTGTAGATTAGAATAAATACACGGCTTTATTCCAGATTTTTAGCATCGGTTGCTGCCCCCCCCCCACTCACATGGATGCTTTTTGATGTACAGTCTTCTAAAGGAACATAGTCTGTGTGAAGGATGTGTTTAAATGTGTATTTAACCATGTCAGGAAGGCATATGTTCTGAGTCACACAATATTGTGATGTTGCCACAGCCCATTGATTCTGTGTGATAGTCCTGGATGAATGTAAGACAGTGCATACTGGCTAGTCTGATCTAACCTAGGGTTTGGACACAGTCCCTCACACAGGTATTGAGAAACTCTCCCAGCTGTGGATTAACCCTTACATCACTAGATGGGTAACCAATTGGCTCAGTGACAGAACACATGCTATGAAAGTTGTGGAATCAACCTGCACCAGTAGAGCTGTCGCTATTGGCATACGCCAGGGATCTGTGCTTGGCTCTTTACTGTTTGGAATGCATTTCCCGACAGTTCAGGCTAAAGTATACAGCCTTTGGCTTACCGTGTTTGCTGATTATTGCATACTGAGTGCAATCATTGAGTCCACCTATAATGATAACATACTGCAGGAGGGGCTAACACAGACAGATGATTGGTGACAACACCAAATAGATTACAAATAAATTCAAAAATGTTTCTTTATTTTGTCCGCAAAGTCAAATTATCTGCTAATTACAGTATTGACAACAGTCCTGTTATGCTGAAACCCAGTGATGCAAGCACTGGGAACATGTAGATAGCAATCAGAACTTCGACCACCAAATATTCGCACTGGCATTAAAAGCCTATGTCGGGCACACCATAAATAACACTATTATATTCAGATCTGAGGATTATATTACAGCACTGTACTCAAACCTCATCAGAACACTAATAGAGTATAATGCTCTCTTTTACACAAACTCATACAGCAGGTAGAGAGACCACAGGGGTTTGTCACCAAGAAAACACAGGGCCAACAAATCATGCCATGATGTATGTAGATAGACTGAAAGCCATGTCACTGTAAAATGGATCATACAGTTTAAGGTAACCTCTCAGGTCTGACTTGCAGTGTCTCAGCCAACACTTTATAGCTGATGACATAAGCAGTGTCTGACATGGAGAATATGGTAATAACAGTGCCCCACATTTTGGTGTAAAAGGCTCTCTCTAATGTCAGGCAAGTGCACACGCACACACACACACACACACACACACACACACACACACACACACACACACACACACACACACACACACACACACACACACACACACACACACAAACTCCAGCTGCTGCAGTGAAAATATAACTCCTACATATGCACACAGACTACAGTGCTCAGTACTTTACGCAGGTGCCACAGCACTAGTCTGACTTTTATAAGGCTGCAGGACAACTTATAGTGGAAGACATTGGCAATGCATATTGGAGAGAAGATGTTGGGAGGCCTGTATGAAATGGATGTGTATGCATGCACAAGTTTCAAAATACTGTCAATTCATGGGATTGGAGTGATAAATGTAGGATACACACTTATGCTCTTCTGGCTGGACACACACACACACACACACACACACACACACACACACACACACACACACACACACACACACACACACACACTTGACTACAATTAGAACATAACCCCTACCTAAGTACACAGACTACAGAGCTAAGTACTTTACACAAGTGCCATGGCACAAGTATCACATTTATAAGGCTGCAGGACAACTTATAGTGGATGACATCAGCAGTGCATGTTGGAAAGAAGATGTTGGGAGGCCTGCATAGGTTCATAGCAAGGTTACTAGGCTAATGGTTCTATGGCCTTTACAAGCCTAGCCATGTAAAATCCCAAGTACCCTTATTGAACATAGTTAGATGGTCACTGTTAGTAGAGCGATGTTGTGATCAGAACTGACTGCCCCTGTCCATGGTGGACAAAGGTGCCACCATTGGGGTGAATTTAAAATCACCCATCCAGTTGTCAAGGCTGAGCTTGAATATGGTCATTGAGGAGCACTGCTTGACATGAAGTGGGAGCCTATTACAGAGGAATGGAAATAACTGGGAGCTATATCTGTCTCTCCAGCATGTTCTGTTTATGTCATAGGCTAGGTTGAGACCCTGAAGCAAGTTATTCATATCCCATTTAATTTGTGGATGTCTAGCATTTCCAGGAGGGCAGGATCCTAGACTGCACTGTAGGATTGGCATGGGTCACCTCTCAGCAGCCTGTATTATATGGAGTTCAGTGACTGGTCTTTCAGTCTTTCTGTGTGTCATGTTTTGGAGGCCCTGGATTATCCTGGTCAGAAACCTCTGTGTTTTCAGCAGTTGCTGCAAGTGTCTGATGAGGTACACACAGAAGGGAGCATTGTAATCAATAGTGGTCTGATATAACCTGAGTACAGTGGAGCTATGACCTCCCTGGTCTGGGATGCAATGCCCTTATTTATGACGTGCACAATGTATAATGTGTTTCTTACCACTATGGACACATGGTGATCGAAGTTTGGATTACTATCAACCTGTGTTCCCAAGTCTTGTACCACTGAATTTGAACTTCAAAGGGTGTATGTATATCATATTTAGCAGGGGTATTTCTTTGCCAAAGGGAACAATGAGGCATGTTTTTGCTTTAAATTTCAGTGTGAGTTTGTCACCAATCATTTGTCAGCACCAGCCCTTTCTGTAATATGTTAACATCGTTGGGGGACTCTATATGATTGTGCCCAGTTAACAACCATCTGCAGACTTGGTAAGCCATAGGCCATTTACCTTTTCCTGGACTTCAAAGAAATAGTTTCAAAACAGTAGAGGGCCCAGCACAGATCCTTCTGGTACACCACTGGTAACTGGTGTACTGGTAGAGGTGGACTCCGCAACTTTGACAGTGTGCATTCTGCAGGTGAGCCAGTTGCCTACCCATCTGGTAATGTATGGGTTAATCCCCAGATGGGAGATTTTCTCTGTGATACCTGAATGGGAGATTTTGTCAAAGGCCTTGGCTAAAGCATCATACACATTATGCCCTGTTTACCCTAATCCAGGGCTTTGGGGACATTATCATAGAAGACCACTAGGTTTAATAAGCAAGATCTACCCTTGGCAAAACCAAAAAGTTTTGGGTCGAGTGTTGAAGGTCAACTATATCCCTGTGGATAAGTTCCATGATGTTTTTTTCCATAACCTTGCATTTAAGACTGATTATGTTTATGGGTTAATAGTTCCCAGTGTCAGTTGATGGATGGGTAGGCATGTTCAACTGTTAATATAGTTCCAGTTCTGTATGTTACTAGATTGACATGCTTTGCATATCAAACATTTGATATTAATTTATGTAGTGTGGTTGGTGTATGTGTGAGAAAGTACTGAGACACCAGGGCTGCAATTAATGGGGGAATGCAACACATGGCTGCATTGTAAATATGTGACATATTGTTAGACAGGGCCTTTTATTCACATGAAGTTTCATGGTATAAAGAGTAACTGGACAGTAAGAGCATTAATGCATGTTAATATTTACTTTACATAATGCAGAGGCAAGCAGTGGGTTTGTGCAATGGTTGGCAAAGTGTTTGTGCATGCAAGATGCACATTTACATTGTTATCCCTGCAGTGCCAAATGTGAGCCACATTGCTAAAAGTCTGACAGTTAGCATTGTGTTGATGAAACACACCTGCAGATTTGCTAACTCTCTGGCAGCAGGTGTAAATGCATTAACAGATTTATTTTTGAGCGAAGGTGATACTGGGTTTGAATCCAAGTGTATTTAACATTTTTAAATAAATAGTGATAATGCAGTGATATGAATTCTTTATAGTGCATGTTTTGATGTGTGTTGGCTTAGTGTAGTAGGTTTAAGAGGCATTGTGTGTAGGTTGCTGCAGCATTGTATGGCACCTCACCATCACTTGGCATTGGTGTGCGATGCCAAACGCTGTGCAAACATGGAGGCCAAAAACTGAAGGGATCAATTGCTTTTACTGGTCCTTATGTGTGTTGTGTGTGATTCTATTTTTTGACCAGATTACAGGCATTAAAATGGGGTAGATAGGAAAGTGGTGAAATGGAGAGGAAACAGAAAGAAGAACAAATGGAAAGCAATAAAAGAATGTGAAGGACAAAGATAGGTAAAAACCATAGCTATCCATTTCTTCAACAGTGAAAACTGATAAAGTGTAGAATATTAATTGAATTTGGTCTGTCACCTTCAGAGAAAGGGATGACAACAATGTAATCGTGTTGCATATCCAATTGGAATGAATCAAGTGTGTCAAGAAGACATGTGTGAGAAATAGACAGCTATGTATGGGACAATATTTTTTTTCTGGGACAGGTGTCTATTTTTTTTTAATTTAGTAAGAGAGGACTGCTGGGTAAGGGACGTAGGTATTTCTGGGTCAGGTAAGTTGGGTAGGTGAGGAAGCAAATGGAAACAAACAAGACAAGACACATGGATGGTGAGGGACACAAAAGATTAGAGGGGCACCATGATTCAGGTGAGGGAGGGGACAACCTAGGTTCATGCCTGTCAAACATGGGGACAGTGAGAATTGAGTCTTCGCCCACTGGACTGGATCCCAGACATGTTGGGGATTGGTGCTGGTGCCAGTGGAGCTGGGGCAGGCTGATCCATTGGGACTGGCTTACGTCACTGTGCTGTGTAGCATTTAGTGATGTGGTACACATGGATGACATGGAGATATTTTGATGACATGTAATAGAAAATAAAAAGAGATATGAGTACCATCATATGTGACATACAATGCAGTAATACAATTATACAACTATTGTATCTGAAGTATTATATAGGATCATAGCAGGTTACTAGTCTATGGGCCCTAAGACCTGTACAAGCCTAACCATGTTATACCTTTGTTCCCTTATGGATCCAGATGTATAGTCTATATTTGGGCGGGAATCCAAGAACAACACTGGCTGTCCCTGTCTGAGATGGATATAGGTGAAACTCCTGGTGTAGATTTATGGTTTACCACCCAATTGTCCAGGTTAAACTTAAATAGGGTAATTGAGGAACTCTGTTTTACATGAATTGGGAGTTTTTTCCAGAGGTGTGGCAACCTCTGGGAGACATATCTGTCTCTCCAGCATATCCTGTTAATATCGCAGGCTAGGTTAAGATCCCTAGAGTAAGCGCATTTTGTCCCATTGGATTGCGGATGTGCAGCAGCTTCATCAAGGCACGTCTGAGACTGGTCTGTAGACCAGGCACAAGTCACCTCTAAGCAGTCTATACGGTACTGAGTAAAGTGACAGGGCCTTCAGTCTATCCATGTAGGTCATGTGTTGTAGGCCATGAAATTTCTTGGTGAGAAACCTCTGAGGTCTCTCCAGTTGCTGCAGATGTCTGGTGAGGTACATTCAGCAGGGAGCGTTGCCCTCTATTATTGGTCTGATGAAAGACAAGTACAGGGTAGTTATAACCTCCTTAGCTTTGGATGCTATACCCTCACTTATGAGATATGCAATATAGAAGGCCTTCCTTACTACTGTGTACACCTGGTGATCAAAATTAAGGCTGCTATCAACTTGAGATCCTAAACATCTCACCACTGGGTTTGAACTTAGGGGGATATCATTAATATTGTAATTTTCAGGGGTTTCTCCTTTGCCAAAGCGGATGATAGGTTTATAGGTTCATAGGTAGGTACTAGGCTATCTGCTCGAGGGCATTTATAAGCCTAGCCAGAGTGTGTCGGCTTTCGCCACCCCATTGATTAATTAACTGAGCCTCTGACAAGCAGAGCCAATGAAGTGATCCCATGGGTGTATTTTCTGTTACCCATCCACTCGTCAAGGCTTTTCTTGAAGAGTGTTAGTGAGGAGCTCTACCTAATGTAGTTAGGAATTTTGTTCCAAAGCATGGGGAGTCTCTGTGACAGGAATCTATCCCTCCAGCATGTTCTATTTATTGTTGTGGTGAGGTTTCGCTCACTAGACCATGTGGCTCACAGTGACTTGGATTTATTTAGGTAGAGCATGTCCATCAATTCTGAGTTGGACATGGCTTTGTAAGTCAGGCAAAGATCACCTCTGAGTAAGCGATATGCCACTGAGTACAGCCGGAGTTTTTTCAGTCCGGCTGCATAGGACATATGTTTGAGGCAAGTAATCCTCTTGGTGAGGTGCTTTTTTGGTCTTTCAAGCTGTTGGAAGTGTCTTGTGAGGTACATCCCAAATGGGGCATTGTACTCTATGATGGGTCTGATGAGTGACGAGTAGAGGGGCACTATAACCTCTTTATTTCTAGATGCAAACCACTTAGTAATTAGATGGGCTACATAGAAGGAATTCCTAACTACTTTGGCAATATGATTGTCAAAGGAGAGATTACTATCTACCTGGGTTCCCAGATCTCTTATTACCTCTTCCGTATTAAGGGGGATGCTGCCTATGTGGTAATTCGTGGGTGTTTTGTTTTTCCCAAACGGGATGACTATGCATTTTTTGGCATTTAGCTTGAGGCCATGACTTTGACACCAGGTGTCTGTCTCAGTAAGGCCTTTTTGGAGGACGTCTGTGTCAGCTGGAGAGTCAATTATGGCTCACAGTTTGCAGTCATCGGCGAACTTGGTTAGCCATAGTCCTCCTGCGTTTGCCTGTACTTCTGAGAAATATATGCCAAACAGTAGGGGTCCTAGAACCGAGCCTTGTGGGACACCACTTGTGACTGGTTTAGAGTCAGACCTGGAGCCTGCTATTCTTACCGTGTGAGTTTGTCTGTAAGCCAGTTGGCAACCCATCTTGTGACGTAAGGGTTTATGTTCAGGCTGGTGAGTTTTTCTATAATACCCGAGTGAAGAATGGTGTTGAACGCCTTGGCAAGCTCAAGGTAGGCTGTGTGAACCACCTTTCCCTGATCTATGGCCTTGGTAACTGTCTCGAAGAAGTCAACCAGGTTTAGTAGGCATGATCTGCCCTTAACAAAGCCGAACTGGGTCGGGTCAAGTGTTTGGAGGTTCCCAATGTCTTTGTTAATGAGTTCCATGATAATGCACTCAATAGCCTTGCAGACCAAGCTAGTCAGGCTTATGGGGTGATAGTTACCAGGGTCAGTTGTGGCCCCGCCTTTGTGGAGCGGAATAACCATTGATGTGTGCCATTCTTTGGGCACATAGCCTGTGGAGAGGCTGAGGTTGAACAGCGTGTTTAGGTGGGGGGTTAGTTTGTTCTGTAGTTCGTGCAAGACGCAGCCTGGGACACCATCTGGACCCATTGATGCTGTGTTTTTGGCTTTTCAAAGGGCTGCTTTCACCTGTGCTTCTGTGATTTCTGGGACACTACACTTATCCGGTATTGTTGTGGGCCCTTTTGAAGGTGAGAGGGAGGTGAAATTTGCACTGAATCTATCTGCCAGTATGTTGGCAATATCAGTAGGTTCAGTATATTTTGTGCTATTTTACACTATCTCAGAGCATATCTGCTAGTTGCCACTTAGAGTCTTGACATAGCTAAAGAAGGCTTTGTGGTTATCTTTTGAATCCTTGGCTATTTTTCTTTTGAAGTTAGCCTTGGATGATTTTATGAGGGACCTTACTTTCTTACTGATACTGATCAGGGATGTCTTTCCTTCTTGGGATTTGCTTTTTTCTGAACTAGTTTCCTCCTTTTGTTGTATAACCTGTTAATGGCAGGGGTCCACCAGACTGGTTTCCTTCTCTTAGGGAAGTGAGTCTTGGTTTTGCTAGGGATGGCACGATCCATGCATCCTTGTAGGTGCTCATAGAGTGCAATTGTAAAGGATTCTGCATCTTGGGCAGTGTTATCCTTTAGCGTGGGGGCTGTGAAACTTACCACCTCTGCCTTAAGTAAGGTGAAGTTTGCTTTAGAAAAGTTTTTCACTGTGGTTTCCTTGGTTGGAGGTGGTGGTGGGGTGTGGACATCCAAGGTGATTAGTTTATGGTCTGATCTAACCAGTGACGGGTTGACCTCTGGTACGGAACACCTGTCGTCCATGTTGGTGATGACCAGGTCCAATATGTTGTGGCCTGTGGTAGAGGAGTTTACCAGCTGATCCAGGGCATTTGAGTTGATAAATTCAAAGAAGCACTGAGCCTGGGAGTTTGTACTCAAGTAGTTTTCCCAGTTAATGGTAGGGTAATTGAAATCTCCCAAGATCAGGGTGTTCGGTAGGACCTTCATGTTTTCCAGTGTCTCCAGAAAGGCGGAGTGGTGGTCCTGGGTCATGGAGGGTGATCTGTAGCAGGCCACAATTTGCATTGCACATTTGCCCGACGTTAGTTGCACATGGATGATCTCAGAGGTATCATGCTGCGCCACTAACCTGGAGGTGTGGGTATCCTTGATGAATATGGATACACCCCCTCCTTTTGTGTTTCAGTCCATGTTCTGTGGCTGAAGTGTGTGGTATGGGTTGTAGCCCAATAGTGCTGGAGTACTCTCTGGAGCCTTGAACCAGGTTTCAGTTACTGCACAGATGTCGACGTTCTCCATACTTAGGAGTGCTTCGAGTGCATGCATTTTGAGATTTAAACTCCTGGCGTTGAATAGCATAACCCTCATTTTTTTATTTGTGCTGTTTATGGAGGTGGGTTTGAATTTTGAGCCTTGCCTAAAATAGGCACTATGGGGGGCAGCAAGAGCCTTGGCCAATATTTGAAAGCCAAGGGGTGACAGGTGCAAGCTGTCTCTTGCAAAGCAATGCGGCTTGTCGAGCATGTCATCCCAGGCTGACAGACACTGGATCCCCTTTGAATGACACTAGAAGATTAACCAATTATTGAAATGTATCATTTTTTTCTTTATACCGAGGTATCATTCTTGGTGAGGGCAGGATGCTACTCAGAGTCAGGATCATACCCGCCTGGGCTACATGATCAGAGAGCTCTTCCATGTCTCTTTTCATGTAGTCCAGGGAGGTATGGCTCAGGTCATTCACACCAACATGAACAATGATAGAGTCATATTTGTACTTGTTCTGGAGTGACCTAAGTGCTTGTGTTATGTGGCGGATTCTGGCTCCCGACAGGCAGCTAACAGTAACTTTCTCCTTGTCCAGCCTAGTGAGTGGGGCGTCAGTGTGCCTGACTATTGAGTCACCTATTACTAGTGTGTTAGGTATGTTATTTTGGCTTAAGGGCTGTGATTGTGCGGCACATTGATTTTGTGTTTTATGTGTTGTCTGGTTTGTGACGGGTGGTGCAGGTTTTGTGGGTGTCTGCTTTGGAGCTCTCTGATGCTTTTGCAGGTTTTTATTTAGAGCCTCCGAATATGATTTTGTGTATTTATTTGTATTTTTTGCCAGTGCTGGTTTAGTAGGTCTATGTGAGGCTGGAAGTGTGGTGCAAGTGTTAACCTTCTCCGCATGACTGCCTGCTCCAGTCTTGGGTTGAGAGACCTTAGCCTCCAGTTTGGTTGTATAATTGCATCTCTTGCATATGTTAGTGTTGTGTGGTAGGAGGAGAGGGTTTTCTGTGTACATGAGGCAGTTGTAACATTGCCTCAAGATACCCAGATTCACCAGCTGGACTGGAGAGTATACCTGAAATTGCCCTTTGGTCATGCCTGAATAGTAGGGGGAGCTGCTTAGTCGCTTGGTTGGTGAGGGGTGGATAAAGAGCCTTGCCCTGCTGGGCAGTCAAGTATCAGGATATATTAATGCTTATATTAGGTCTGAGCAAGTGCTGGACTGTAGGATGCTTTTTGAGTGCTTAGGTTCAGAGTTAGACTAGTTTCAAGTGAAAAACTGAAGAGGAGACTTAGTGGAGCCGGGAATAATTTATCCCTAGCTAACCAGTGCTGCCCGGCACACAAAACCGTGGAACGTGTTTTTTAAACTACTAACTTCTGGGCTGGAACTACTCCTCCAGGGACAGATGGCTGCTCAAAGTTCCACTCTCTCACAGGTGAACAGAGAAACTTCCCTCTATCCAAGTAAGGTATGGGCAACTCAGAAACTTGTAACACAGCCCTGAATTCAGCACTAGCCTGAAAACTGGACTATACTAGCATGGAAAGGCAGAAAACAAGAAATGTATTTATTTATTTTTTTGAAAAGATAAGACAAAAACAGTAAAAAGTACACTTAACACAGCTTTAAACGACTACAAGCGATCAGAAAAGGCTATCACACTTTAATGTGTAGCCTCCAACAGTTAAACAATTTATTTAAACAAAAAACAACTTTTTAAAAGTGCAGGCAGTCAAATAAGTACAATATATGAAAAAAACAAGCTTTTAAATCACAATAAGTGCTGTAAAATCAGCGTTTAGGCAGAAAACAGTTAAGTACAGCAAGGAAATACAGAAAACTGATACTCAATCTCTCGTCTAAGCTAGAAGGCTTATATCAGTTTAAGGCTTTCTAGTACTTTCCAGTAGGTTAGTTACAGGAAAGATGAGAAACAAGCTGATGCTTACCACTCCCACTGATAAGCTAGAAGGCTTCCCTCCAACACAGAAAGGCTGGGGGGGGGGGGGCTCAGAAGCTTACAAAGAGTCCTGGATACAGCAAGTCTGTAGCTGGACTAGACTAGTAACAGGAAAGGCAGGAAACAAGTGCAAACACAGGCTTTTGAATCAGAAGGTTGAAAGAGATGGAAGAGCTTCCCAAACGGCCAATAAATTATCATTTCTGGGCCAGAAACCCCTCCTCCTGTGGTAGATAGGCTACCTAGTGCTTACCACTCCCACTGATAAGCTAGAAGGTTTCCCTCCAACACAGAAAGGCTTGGGAGGCTCAGGAGCTTACAAACAGTCCTGGATACAGCAAGTCTGTATCTGGACTAGATAAGTTGCAGGAAAGGCAGGAAACAAGCTATGAATTTTTTTTTGTTTTTTTTTTTTTTACAGAAAAGCAGTAAATGCAATTCAAATGTAGTGCATGCTAGCACACGTATATCAATACTATGGCAAATACAGTTTAATTAAATGCAATTAAATCAACAAATGACTAAAAAAACAAGTGCAGAAGGCATTAAATTAGAAGGCTACTAACAAGCAGTAATAAATGCAGAGTAAGAACAACTGAACAGATAACAGCCCGCAGAACAGCAACTAAGACAGTTACAGTAAGAGCAGCTGAATATATATATATATATATATATATATATATATTTTTTTTTTTTTTTTTTTTGAGGGAGGGAACACAGCAGGATTAAGAGGCTGCAGAGATTTTTCTTCTCAAATGCTCTTTTATCCATGGCTTTGACACCAATCATTTGTCTGTGTAAGCTCATTTTGTAATATGTTGACATTTTTTTGGGATTCCATGATTACACCCAGTTTGCAGTCATCAACGAACTTGGTAAGCTATAGGCCATATATTTTCACTAGACTTCTGAAAAATAGATACCAAACAGTAGGAAGCCTAGCAAAGATGTCTATGGAACAACACTGGTAACAGCTCAGCTAGTAGAGTTGGCGTCCTAAAATTTGACTGTATGTGTTCTGTTTGTGACGAACTGGTTAATCCCCAGCTGGGTGAGTTTCTCAATGATGCCTGAGTGAAGGATTGTGTCAAAGGCCTTGGCTAAGTCAAGATAACCAGTTTGAACTGTTTTGCCTTCATCCAGGGCCTTGGTGACATTCTCAAAGAAGTACACCAGGTTTAGCAGGCAAGATCCACCCTTAACAAAGCACAACTGGGTTGGGTCAAGAGTTAGCTTATCTATATCCTTGCTGACAAGATCCATGTTGATTCTCTTTATGGTCTTGCAGATAAAGCTGTTTAGACTTATGGGTCTATAGTTCTCAAGGGCAGTTGAGAGATGTCCTTTGTGCAAGGGGATTACAGTTGCTGTTTTCAACTCAGTTGAGACAAAGACAGTGCTTAGACTGAGATTGAAGAGCATGCTTAGCTGTTCCCACTAACTCCTGTTTTAGACCATTTAATAAGTAGCCTGTGGTGTTTATCGGTCACACAGAAGCTGTGTTTTTGCCCTTGAAGAGTATCACTATGACCTGCTCTCAGTAGATACTAGGCAGAGGACTGGTGACAGGTATGTTATGGGGTATGATTGTTGGGGACTAGGAAGGGGTTTCTCCAAATCTGTCTGCTAGCAGGTTGGTGATGTCATCAGGTTCAGTATAAGTGGTACCATTCACAGTTATTTTGGCACAAACCTGGGCCTTCCCTTTTACATTTCAGATACATCTGAAAAATGCTTTGTGATTTACCTTAGCTAGGGATGCTAATTTGGTTTCATAATTAGATTTAGAGGACTTCAGAAGATGTCTTGTCTGCTTGTTTATGGCTTGGAGGAAGTTCTTCTTTTGCTGGGACAGTTCCCTCTTGTTTTTTGACAGCAGTTTCTTTCTTTTATTGTATTACCTGTTTATGCTGGACGGCCACTAGGGTGGCTTATTTTTTTGTGAGGACCTTGATTTGATTCTTTCCGGTATGGCTAAGTCTATTGATTTACATAGATGTTTATACAGGAAATCTGTGTACACCTCAGTATAGGGGTCATTTTGTTGCAGTGTTGGCATGGGGTCTGAAACTACTGATGCCATCACTCAATAGGCTATAGTTTGCTTTGGAGATATTTTTAACCTTTTTGCTCCTGAGGGTGGGTTAGGTATGATCGTTATTTCAAACAAGACTGGTTTATGATTGGACTTTACCAAGGAGGGCCCCACACATGGGGTAGTGCAGCAATCCTCCTTGTTGGTAAGCATTATGTGAAGGATGTTAGAGCCCCTTGTGGGGGTGCTAACTGTCTGCTCCAGAGCATTTGTGTTAACAATGTCCAGGAACCTTTGGGCGAGTGCATTTGTGCTTATATATGTTACCAGATCGATGAAAGGATAATTAAAGTCACCCGTGACCAGGGTATATGGCTGTCCTGAGAGTGACTCAAGTAGGTCCAGATAGGCTATGTGTTTTTTGTGGTTCATGGTGGGGGACCTATAGTTAACAATGATGTGGATGGGGGGGATCTTTCTTACAGTTAGTTGGACTAGGAGTAACTCTATGGAGTCGTACTGTTTAACCAGTCTAGAGGTGTATGAGCCTTTAATGAAGATGGATATTCCTCCCCCCTTGCTATTTTTCACTTTCTTTGTGTGGTGTGAATGTGTGGAAGGCATTGTAGCTCTGCATGGCTGGGGCAATCTCTCAGAGGGCTTGAACCATGTCTCTGTGACTACACAGACATCAGCATCTTCCAGGGTGAGAAATGCTCCAAGTGAGTGCAGTTTCTGATTTAGACTCCTAGCATAAAGCAGCATAACCTTGAGTTTACATCTGGAGGATATTTTTACTTCAGGAAATTTATTCTTATGACATTGCTGAAAAAAGACACTATGGGGAGGCAAGTACCTTTGCCAACAACCTAAAGCATAGAGGCGAGTGGTGAAGACCATCTCTGGCAAAGCGGCGTGGTCTATCAACCATAGCATCCCAGGCTGTCAAATACTGCATCCCCCTGGATCGACAGCAGAAGTTAAGCCAATTATTGAAGTCAATCAGTTTTTTTGTTTGTATTGTGGCATCATACTGAGTTAGGGAAGAATGCTGCTTAGGGCTAGGGACATAGCTGCTTGGGACACATAATCTGAAAGCTCCATCATGTTTCTCTTCATATAGTCTAGTGAGGTACGTTACTTCAACATGGACTATGACAAAGTCATAACAATACTTGTTGTTGAGAGACTTGAGTGCGTGCATGATTTGATGGACCCTGGCACCATACTGGCAGTTGACTGTGACCTTCTTCTTGTCTAGCCTAGTGAGGGGGACATCTGTGTGTCTCAGTATGGAGTTGCCTATGACCAAAACATTTGGTTTAGATATATTTTTGCCTTAGAGGCTTATTGGGTGAGACACTGATGCCTGTGTTATTATGTGTAGTGGATGCTGTTTTCATCATACTGTGTGCAGAAGGAGTGCACTTGGGAGGTCTATGCTCTTTTGGTATATTTCTAGGGAGTACCTCTGTGTATGTGGGTTTATGTGTTGTGTGCTTGGTATGTGTGGGAGGTAAAGTGTGAGTACTAGCAACCTGCTTGGTATTTGGTTTGCTGTTACGTGAGAGAGAGAGAGAGAAAACACTGATTCCAGATTCATAGTTTAGATACATTGTATTTGCATGATTTAGGAGTAGCAGGCTGTCTGTATACATGAGGCAATTGTGACAGTGCCTCAGGATGCTCATGTCAATCAGGCTGGCTGTAAAAATGGTGGGAAACTGACCTTCCATTATCCCAGCTGTATTCTGTAATAAGTGGTGGAGGGTGGGTTAGATGGACTAGGTTCTGTTGTACAACTAGTAAAATCAGATACTATATGGGAGGTTTAGGGGAAGAAACCTGCGCTCCTGCCTCAAAAAGCACACATTGGTTGCTTTTTGGGCAGCAGTGCACAACTATGTTGCAAGCTGAGAACCAGGGAAGCTTAGGAGGTTCAGTAGCAGTTATCTAGGGAAAATAAGATCATAGGAACTTACTAGGCTAATGGCCCTAGGGCCCTTTCAAGCCTAGCCAAGTTCTACCCTTATTTCCACAATCAACACCTATTGCCCCTGTCCAAGAGGGACACAGGTGGAACCCCTGGGCTGAATTTGTGGTTACCCATCCAGTCATCTAGATTGCATTTGAAGAGGGCCAATGAGGTGCTCTTTTTGACATGAAATGGGAGTCTACTCCAAAGGTGTGGTTACCTCTGGGAGACAAATTGGTCCCTCCAGCAGATTCTATTAATGTCACATACCATTTTAAGGTCTTTAAAATGAGTCACCCATGTACCATTTAACTTATGGAGGTGCAGCATTTCCAATAAAGTAGTGTCAGAGATTGCCTTGTATGCAAGGCAGAGCTCACCTCTGAGTAGTATGTATGAAACAGAATAAAGTGACAGTGATTTCAGATGATTCACATAAGACAGATGGTGAAGACCTTGAATTTTCCTTGGGAAGAACCTTTGTGGTCTCTCCAATTGCTGCAGGTGCTTGAAAAGGTACATACCAAAAGGGGTGTTGTACTCAATTATTGGTCTGATGAGGGAAACTTACAGGGAGGGTCTAACTTCCTTTTTTTTCTGGAAGCAATCCCCTTATGTATGAGATGAGTCATATAGAATACCCCTCTTACCACTGTGGAGACATGGTGGTCAAAGTTAATGTTGCTGTCAGCCTGTGTGTCCAGGTCTCTCCCCACTGTGTGTGTACTTAAGATGTTGCTATGATGTGGTAGTTAGCAGGGATATCTCCCGTACCAAAAGGATGATAATACTTTGGGACCAATTGTGTAAGACCCTCTTGTAGGATATTTTCCAAGATAAGAACTTCAAATCAGTCTCATGAGATGATTCAAAAGGGAAAAAATGTCGGCTTTTTGAGAACAAAGTTAAAATCCTATGGGGAGTCACCTGTGTTTCAGGTGGGTGGATGAATATGTAAAATCCCTTTCAGAAACTGCTTCTCTTGAGATAAAGAAGGAGATACATAGGCAAACAAAATGAAATGGCCAAAAGAGGAATATTTACAGAAAATTTACAGAAAAAATAACAAAATCCAGAGGATAACAACCACTCAAATACCGAAGAACCAAGCCAAGGGAGACTGAGCCTTATTGGAGTTTTGCATCACAAAATGTTATCAGCTACAATTGTTTCAATTTAGTCATACATGATTTTTTAGTCACATGTTCTTAGCCTCCTTTAACACCTACTGCACATCCTCAGTGAAAAGGTGTCTAAAGGGTATTAAAACTCTGCAGTTTAGGCCTTGAGTTGTACAGTTTTCAAGCTGTGTTAGGTCAAGGACCCATGGTCCTGTGCAAGCCCATCATATGAGGAAGTTTTGGCAATTGCCCTTGGGCATTTTCATGAAAAGGGAGAAAAAGAAGTTATGTACCTACCATGACGTTCCATGCTAGTTGTCCTTCATCTCACCTTCCCTCTTGCTGGGCAGGTCCAGAGCCGATCCTCAGCTCTGACTCGGCCACTTACTACAGCTCGAGAGCTCTTTATTGGCTCGAGGCTACCCCTTATCCCAGAATGCCCAGCCTCAGCTACACAGATCTCGTTTCAGATAGCTCACACTAGACATAATTATAGAAGATAATCCATTAATCAACCTGGATATACAGTTAATTGTCATGGTTTGCTGGGGAAGCAACTAATAACAAAATAAATTAGCCAGTGAAACCATTGAGAAACTCCTCTCAATCCTCGAGGAAGGGTGAAGGATAGAGGGATGCAAGAAGGAAGGCGAGATGAAGGACAACTAACATGGAACATTATGGTAGGTACATAACTTCTTTATGTTAAGCTGTCCAATCTCGTCTTCATTCTTGCTGGATGGGACAGCATCCCTAGCACCTCAATCCTGGGTGGCTGATTAGAACAGACTCTTCAGAACCGTGGAACCAAAGGAAGTCCTGCCCCGGGAGAACACGTCTACTTTGTAATGAGAAATGAATGTATGAGGATCTGCCCAAGTAGCTGCTGCACAAATTGAATCTATGGGCAATCTAGATTGAAATACTACTGAAGTAGCTACTGACCTGGTTGAATGACCTTTGAGTTTTGCTGGAAGATATTTTGTCGCAAATGGTAGGTATGGGCTATGGTGTCTGGTACCCTTTTTCACAATCTTACTTTAGAAACTGGAAGTTCTTGTTTGTTATTAGCAAATGAAAGGAACGACTGATCTTTTTTTCTCATCTTTTTAGTTCTATGGAGATAGAAATGCAGTTGTCTATGCACATCCACTTGGTATAATCTGTATTCCGCCTTGTTAGAATGATTAGGGAAAAAGACAGGAAGTTTGATGGATTGATTCAAATTGTCTTCTGAACAACTTTAGGTAGAAAAGATGGGATGGTTCTCAGAGAAACTCTGTCTTTGTGAAAAACTAGTTATGGAGGGTGAAAACATAGTGCATGAAGTTCTGAAACACGTCTGGCAGAAGTAATAGCAACTAGGAAGAGAGTTTTCCAAGAGAGAAATTTCAAGGGACATGATGCTGCTGGTTCAAAGGGTGGCAGTATCAAGGAGGCCAGAACCAAATTGAGATCCCAAGGTGGAAGGGGCTCTTTCACTGGGGGTCTAAGTAGAGATGTACCTGTCATGAAGGCCTTACAGAGTTTGTGAGATATTATGCTGGAGGTAGAAACTCTGACGTCAAAATTTGAAATGGCAGCTAGTTGTACCCTGATGGTAGCAGCCGCTGCACCAGAATGAAACAGTTCTGCTTGGAAGTCCAAAATTTCATGTACAGGAGCTGTAAAATGATCTAAATTTCTGGATTCTGCCCAGTAAGAGACTCTTTTCCATTTGCTAGCATAGACTTTTGTTGTATTTGTCTTATGGGAAGAAACAATAATATCACGCACTCCTGGGGAAATATTGGGAAGCCTGGCTAAGATTGGAAGTGGAGTAACCAAGCTGTGAGCTTGAGGGATTGGAGTGATTGGTGTAGCCCGCCTGATTGATGAATCAAGAGGTCTGGTACTGGGTCCAGAATCCAAGGCTGGGCTAGAAGGTGTGGGTGAAGGAACTGAAAGCAAATCTGTCGAGGCCAAAAGGGGCAATGAGGATAATTTTGCAACCCAATGATTTTGCTTTCTGAATGACTTTTGGAATTAGGGGAAAGGGGGAAATGCATAAAGGAGTCCCTGAGGCCAATCGTGGACTAGAGCATCCCTGGGTGTCTGATCTGGAGGAAGAACAAGGGAGAAGTAGCTGATGCATTTGTTGTTGAGGGGAGAGGCAAAGAGAGCTCAGCAAGGCTGGCCCCATTTGTAGAAAATAAGATCCACAATTTCCTGTTTCAGAGACCACTCGTGAGGCATTAGGATAGCCCTGGTGAGCCTGTCTGCTATTACGTTGGATGTCCTAGGGATATGCATTGCTGTTAGAAAACGTTGGGAGGAAATCACCCATTGCCACAGTCTGAGGGCCCTTCGGCACAAGGGGTAAGACCTGGTTCCGCCCTTTAGGTTGATGTACCAAACCACTGACATATTTTCCATCTGTATTGCAATAGTCCCGGCAGGGGGAGAGAGTCTTGAAGAGCTTGCAATGCTAGGACCACCGCTCTCATCTCCAGGATGTTGATGTGCAAGTGGTACTTGTGAGGTTGCCAAATGCCTTGGACTGTATTTCCTAGATAATCCCCCCCCCATATCAGGGAAGTGCCCACGGTCACTCTGGCAACTGGATGGGATTCCATGAAAGGTCTGCCCTGACTGGGGAAACCATCCACCCAGAAAGGTGTCTTTTGCAAGATTCTGTAATTAGCATCATGTGAGACATGGGTAATTCCTGGAAGGACCATTGTGTGAAAAGAAGCCACTGAAGGATTCTCATGTGAAAGCATGCTAAGGGATCTAGAAGAATGGCTGCTGCCATGGACCCTAGAGCTTGAAGGACATATTTTACTTGAATTATTTTGCTCCTCAGGAGAAGAGACACCTGTTTTCGAATAATGGAAACTCTTTCCTGAGGCAATTTTACAATAATTTTTCTTGTATTTAGCTCTGCTCCTACATATGTAATAGATTGACAGGGCAACAAGGCAGATTTTTTTGAAGTTTATTGTGATGCCTAGTTGAGCACAGGATGTGATGGTGTAATCTCATGCCTCTATAAGTTGTTGCCTGGTGGTAGCAGTGAGGATCTAGTCATCCAGATAAGGAAACACCCGGAATCTTAGACGTCTCAGGTGAGCCGTGACTACTGCCATGCATTTGGTGAACACCCTGGGGGCTGTGGTGAGACCAAAGGGCAGAGCTCTGAATTGGTAATGACTGCCCCCTAGCCAGAAGCATAGAAATCTCCTGGACCAACTGTCCATTTTTATATAATAGTATGGGTCCTGAAGATCTATGGAGCACATCCAATTGTCCTGACCCAGAAAGGGGAGAATGGACTGCAGTGTTACCATCCAGAGCTTTTCTTTTTTACACATTTGTTTAACCTGCTGAGATCCAGAATTGGTCCCCAGTCCCCTGTCTTCTTGGGCACTAAAAAAGAATCTTGAGTAAGTTCTGGATCCTACTTGGTCTGTGGGGACTTCCCGGATGGCTCTTTTTTCTAGCAGTCTTGAAACTTCTGTGACTGCCTGATCCCTTAGATTGGGTGGAACATCTGGGATGGATTTTTTTTTAAACAAAAAGGGGTTGATAAAAGGGAATCTTGTAACCTCCAGATATAATGGCTAGTACCCATTTGTCTTTTGTAATATTTTGCCAGGCGATTGGGTACAATGAAAGCCTTCCCCTGACTGCATCCAGAGTTGAGCAGTCGGACATCCCTTCAGGGATATTGATAGGGTTTGAAAGAGACCGTATCTCTGTCACCCTGATTTTGTGGACCCTCTCTGCCACAAGGGTGGCATCTGCCATTGTTATTATTTCCCCCTTTGCTCCTGGGGAACATTCACCATGTGCATCAGGCAAGGGTCCCTGGGATTTTCAAAACCCTTTGGGTATGGTCTGGCAAGAGTGGGAAAACAGACTCCGACATCAGAGAGCATCTTGCCTTCCTGCTGTCACCTGGTAAGCATGTCTTTTACCTGAGGCCCAAAGACAGAGGAGCTATCAAAGGGGGTATTGGTGAAGGACGCTCTGAAAGGTTCCACAAAATGACACAGCCGCAGCCAAGAATGTTTCCTAAGAGACACTCCTGTTCCTGCAGCTCTACTCACTCCATCAATTGTACAATGGACAGATATTGGAAGTGAATGTGTTCATCAGCGACCTTCTCCCTTAGGTCCCTGAACTTTCTTTCCCATTTTACTAGGCTTCAGAGGGATCTCCTAAAAGAGCTTCCCACTCTTGCCAGACCATACCCAAAGGGTTTGAAATAAGCCTCATGGAGGAGTTGACTGTTGAATTAAGAGTCACCAGCTGGGTAGCTACTTTGGCTGAAGCTCCCTCAGCTGGGGGATCTTGTAGGGTATCTCCAAGCTCTTTTAGGAGATCCCTCTGAAGCCTAGTAAAATGGGAAAGATAGTTCAGGGACCTAAGGGAGAAAGTCGCTGATGAAAACATTCACTTCCCATATCTGTCCATTGTACAATTTATTCGATGGATGGACAGATGAGGAGGTTTCAGCTAACTCTCTCTTTGTGGCTGCTGCTACCACCATGGCATCAACTGGGGCACCTTTAGTCAAGAATTGTTTGTCTTGGGGAGCTGTGATAAATTTATTGGGTCTCCTTGGGACAGGTTCCATGGAATCTGTAGCTGACCAAGCCTTTCGAGAGACTACAGACATGAGTGGATCAAAAGGCAGAGACAGCCAGGAGGTGGAAGGTCGGGAACCAAATGCGTCCAGGTATACAGACTTGTCCTCAAAGGGGGCTAGGGAAATCCAGCTATGCCTTTGCCTGAGAATCTCAAGGATGTCCAAAAAGGAAACATCTTCAGTGGGGGACCTTGGGACCCCTCCTATTCATCCAGGTCTGTATCTGAGGTGACAGGCTCATGGGGAGTCTTGGTGCTTCCTCTTGCACTTTTTCTTTGGGAAAGCCTGCTCAGAATGCTTTGGAGAGGTCTTGGAAGAAGAGGGTTCACCCAATGGCGTGTCCTGGGGCATAGGCTCCCTACACTTTGTTGCTGGAGGAGGAGCAGAGGTTGTCACAGGCACCGAGGGGGACAGGGCCAATGGAACTGATAGTGGGTACATCTGTGGGGACAGCACTCTCTGCATGACCTCGAAGGCAACACGGTCTCGACACAAGGAGGACTCCAGCTCTGAAGAGACAAGAATCCCACTCTGCACCAAGGGCGATGGCTCCCAGGCCGATGTGGGAGCCAAACTCAACTGAGCTGATGCTCCAAGAGGGAGAGCGGGGTCGGACACAGGTCTGATGCCACTTCCCCCTCGGAGCTGATGAGAGAGCTTCAGCACCCAGATACCTCGATGGGAGGAAGAACTGAGGTAATTGGAGCCAATGTTGAAACTGAAGGGGATGTCATCGGAGCCGAAGGAACCACTATCAGAGTGTCCATGGACTGCGGCTCCAAACTAAGCATAGTCGGAGGAGGAATCGAAATTGAAGCGGATGGAGCTGAAGCCTGCTGAGACGGGCTTGAAAGCATTTTAGCAAGGGCCTGTGACTTCAGCAACCTACTTACCACTATCTCCACATCCTGATCCGATAATCTCGAGGATCGAGAGGAGTGGGAATATGAGCCATGACTGGTCTTGCTTTGAAGTAAGGGTGATTGTGGCACCAAGCAAATCAGCTCCAGTGAAGGAGACCTAGCTCATTTGTGGCTCCAAGATTGCTCCGAAGTAACAGTTGGAGCCGACAGAGGAGTAGTCTTGTCAGTGCCAGATGGCACTGACACACTTGGTTTGTCAAATTCACAGGTCATTTCCAAACATGGAGCCGACAGTTTGACTGGTTTCAAAGGTTTCACTGGCTGAGATGTTTAAGACGGAAAATCCTGTTTTAAAAATCCATGAAGAATAAGCTTGTTTTTCTGTTCCTGCAGGACCCTTAAACTAAAGGCATGACAAATAGAACAAGAGTCCTGCAGGTGCAGAGCACCCAAGCAGTAAACACAACTAGTGTGCCCATCTGTCAGAGATATCTTCTGACAGCATGAGTTACACTTTTTAAAACCTGAGTTTTAACTTCCTTAGACATTTTACCAAAAAGACAAACTACAATAGTAACTAAAAATTAATAAAGACCTTAAAGGAGAGCCTCTAACTTAAATGGCTGTCCTTAAGAAGGGGGGGGGGGGACTCTCTAAGTTAAACGAGTTCAGGGAAAAACAGAAGGCATAATGACTAAGGGGCAATGGCCAACACAGCACAAAAAACACCACAAAGATAAAATAAACTTACAAACTACTATAAGAGAGAAAATATATATCACATTTTTAAGCAAATTATTTGAATTTAATAGAGAAAAAAGTTATACTAAGCCTGAGCCAATATGAAAGCAACCTCGCAGCTAAAGCGGCAAATGAGATGTGGGTAGCTGACGCTGGGCATTCTGGGATAAAGGGTAGCCTCGAGCCAGTAAAGAGCTCTCAAGCTAGAGAAAGCGGCTGAGTCAGAGCCGAGGACCGGCTCCAGACCCATCCAGCAAGAATGAAGGTGAGACTGGACAACTTAACATCCACTGTAGCCTAGCTTAAAGGGCATCACCAGTATTATTTCTGAAGAGTCATTTTAGATCTTTAATAGAACTCTGGTTGCCAGAGTTAAGGGTGGAAAGGCAGACTGGAACATTCCCATCCATGGAAATGAAAAGGCATCTGTTCTCCAGGCTTTTTTTTCTACAAGGAGCCCTAAAGCAGAACTTTAATTTGTGTACTGTGAATGGATAAAGGCAAATATACTTGTGTTCCCTATGGGTGGATTTATTTTCTAGATGACCCTGGGGTGTAATTTCCTTTCATGGGGTTATGACCTGGTTCTGCTTAATTTGTCTGATACAAAATTTCACTTTGATAGAATGTAAATAGTCCAAAGGTAGACTTTTTGTGATTATTAGTTCCCAAGTTATCCAAGCTAGTCTGCATATGGGGTAATATCTGGTTCATAAGTAACTACCAGGGTAGCTGCCTTTGTGGGCCATTTTAAGCCTAGCCAATTTGCCTTTCAAATGTGAGCATTAGACCTTATACCTCATGTCTGTGAGTTGTAGACCTTAACCATTATGCCAACTCCCAGCCCTGAATGTAGGCAGCAATGCAGCTATCTCTTGCATGCTAAGCATAGTTATGTACCACATGGCTGTGGTACTCTGTGATTACTAATAAGGGACATGGATTTCAGACATGGTTTAGAGATCAGAGAACATTTATCAAACCATCATTTTTTTTTGATGGGGGTCCCCTTCTGTCGTTGTATACCCCAGTACCCCATGTCCATGCTGGCTGTACCAGACAACCTCTGCAACACAAAAAAGCTTACTGTGGTGAGTGATGGGCAGGTCATGGATGCCATCTGGTCTGGGTCTTTTCATTTTTTTCTTGTATGCCACACATACCACCCTTCTTCTTCTTAGCAACATGCTTATATATGAAGGTGGGTGTGCAATGGGGATGTTGCAGTGTATCATTCCTCCTCTACAGTAGTTCAGCCAAGTCCACCCCCTGACTCCTGTTTAGATCACACAATCTTCCCAACAACTTCCCCACCTTCCACCAGCATCTTCACAGGAGGCACCCATGTCAGCACCCTCACCACAGGATAGATACAACCATCCTTTCCTGCCATTCTTTCAACTGCCTGAGCCACTAATCAAACCTGGACCATCTAGATTGTAGTCGGGGCTTTCTCTCTCTCTCTCTGTCAACACAGCAGCTAATGCCACGATTTCTTTGATATTTATTTGCCTCATTTTGTTTTACTGATTCCACAGCCCATAAACCTTTACCCCACTTAATACCACTCCCCATGCAAAATCTGATGCATGCATGGATTGTTGCAAACTGAGTGGCATCTCAAGGGCGATAAAGGGAGACCTGGACTGCAGGACAAATGATTCACCCACCACAGGATTTCTTTCCAAAGACCATTACTGGATTCCAAAAGGATGTATGTGCTGGTGGTGGGTCCAAACTAATCTGAGGAACTACTGAATGTTGTTCATATGTAATCTGGCTAAAAGAATCATGTAAATTGTAGTGGCAATAAATCCTGAAATCTTGAGGTAGTTCCTGGCTGTTATGAAAGCTTGAGTGGAGAATGACATATGTTTTTTCCTTGTAAAAGCCTATTTTCTTTTGGAAGAAAGGCCATCGTGATCGCTGAATCTATGAGACAACCTGGAAATACTATCTGGTAGATAGAATGAGAGAAGATTTTATTCCATGTTCTCATGAAAACCCAGATTAAGAAGTATTTTTTGACAAACAGAACAGTTTCTTGACAGATTACAAACGTTTCTGCAAATACAAGGCAGCCATCTAAATATGGAAGTATGTGGATGACCTGTAAAATGTAATGGCCTATTATAGGAGCTGGACAAAGAAGAAAGCTGGAAATGTGAGCCAGACACAGAAAATCTTAAAAGACATCTGGAATCATTGAGAATGGGAATGTGATGATAGTCAAGTTTTAAGTCTAGGGTTTCTTGGAAACTGACAGAATAAATAAGAAGTAGGCAGAGACTCAAGACAGAGCATTTTTCTTCGAACTGACAACTTCGTTGAGCAGAATCCTTGTCATATTTGCTGTCATAGAATAGGCTGTATGACTCCCTGAGAGAAGCACTTAATCCAAGATAGTAGAAGACACTGAGAATTAAATTGATGGAGGTAGAGGAAGTCCTTTTAAAGGAGGAAGAGACTCCTACTGCCATTTGCAACTTTGTGAGTAATTCTGAAGTACTGATGTCTGATGTAACCTGATGCCAAAGATGAAAGTGAAGATTCAGTTTTAGGACGGCTTTACTGAATTGCCAGGGCAGGGAAGGGGAAAGGATTGATGAGATACATACTCACATTACCTTTTTGTATTGTTGTTGCTGCTGGTGGTGGTGGTGGTCTTGGGAAGGCAGTCCTTTCTACTTTGAACCTCCCTGATGCTGCTTCCTGAATGCTTATTTGTCCACAATCTTTTGGGATCTTTTGTACTGCTTCATATAAAACAGTCTTGGGATGGAAGAAAAAATTCTGTTATATTTTGGAATAAGCACTGAAATATCTGAAAGACTCCTTAGATTAACTTTCTACCTTCATCAAACTTTTTCAGGACCTCAGGGGCAAAGGCCCAAATAATAATTCTTCATCTAGAAATGCATTAAGAAGTTCCACTTTGACATATTTTGGCAATTTTGAAGACTGTAGCTAGGGAAATTTGTATATCACTAAACCAGTGGCAGCTGTCATGAGCATAGAGTCACAGGAACATTTAAGAAAGAGTTTAGTCACTAGAAATACAAAAGGAAGCATAGGATTCAAGAATGACTTAGTTTCAGAGGAAGAAAAATCAGACATCAGCTTTTTCATGTGATCAAAAGATGGTAAAAGAAACTTAGAAATGTGAGCTTGCCAATTTACTGTTTGAAAGGCTAAGGTGGAGCAAGTATATATACCTACTTCACAAACCTGTCAAAAACTCTCCACTTTTTGTCTGTTGAAATAGCATTGATTTCTATTCAGTGTTTGGAAGAAGCTGGGTTTAAAAGAGAGGCAACCAGAGGACCTGCCTAGGATTTATAAAGAGATATTTGTGTCAGGCAAACTACTGGCTGCATGGAAAACATCCACCTAGGCTGATAGAGCATATAGAATAGCCACTGGCTGAGGAGAAACCACCCATAATAATTTTTACTTCCTGCTACTCTTACATTTCTTTTTGATCCCATTTAAATAAATCTTTCTGACAATAATGTCAGAAAAAAGAGAATTCTGCATCCGGGGAATATGAGGAGGCATTTTCTTCAGATTCAGATTCTCAGTTGTTTGGAGAGAAAGCTTGTGAAGCTTAATCCAAGCCAGTTTTGAACTTGAGTCTAAATAGTTTCATAGTTTCATAGTTTGGTACTAGGCTATCTGCCCTGGGGCATTTATAAGCCTAGCCATAGTGATGTGGCTTTCGCCACCCCATGTAATGGTACAAAAGTGTACAGAATAGAGTTACAATACTGTGCCTCTATCTAGTAGTGACACAGTGAAGACCCCCTTACATAATAGAATTAGTTTACTGTGCCTCTGTCTAGTAGTGACACAGAGATGACCCCTGGGGTAAACCTACGATCTCCCATCCACTCGTCAAGATTTCTCTTGAACGGAGTCAGTGAGGGGCTCTGCCTAACATAAACTGGGATTCTGTTCCAGAGTATGGGAAGCCTCTGAGTTATGAATCTGTCCCTCCAGCATGTCCTATTCATCAGATGAGAAAGTTGCTGAATTTTTAATAATGCCAATAAAAAAAAAATATCAAGTCTTACATTAAAGTAAAGCATTGAAAGGAATTGTTCAAGATTCTGTGATAACATATTGAAAAGAACCAGCTTAGTCACATGAAATGTAAGAGTGTAAGACAATTTACATTTATAAAAAGTATTGGTGATCCCACTTGGCACATTAACAGCAATATGACACAAACACACACGCATGCACACACGTGTGTGTGTGTGTGTGTACTTATGTATGTATATAAAGAATTAAACTGCCAGAAATAGAACTTTCTTCAGAGGCTGTCTGCCTCATATAATAAAAAACTTTAAGTCAAGTCTGCCAAATACGTGGATACAGTTGCGAGTGCACCACTGGAATACTCAGGTTTGTGAATGAACTGAGGCTAGTTGAAGGAAAGCATGTACTTATTAGGCTGTCCCTCCTATCCAGGGGAAAATAAAGCCTAGCAAAGCATCCAGACTCAAATAAATGCCAACACCTCAGAAATACAATGAGTTAGATAAACATAGCTCTGTGATGCTGAACATAACTGTACATCAGACTCTTCATTATGAATAAAGGAAAAACCTGGAGACTCTGTATGTGTAAAATGATAAATACTGACCCACTATCAGCTTGTGAGCAAATCCATTTTGAAGTGAACAATCTACTGTACTCTGACTCAAGTGAAGAGAAAAACATTAGTTTAACGTGCTCCATGTGAGAGAGTGTGTGTGAGTGTGTGTGAGTGTGTGTGTGCGAGTGTGCGAGTGTGCGAGTGTGTGAGAGACAGTGAGAGCTTGTATGTGCATCTATCTTTGTTGGAGGGGCAGGGTAGAACTATCACAGTTATTAGAACTATACAACTGTAAGCAGCTTTGCCCATATACCTCAGCAAGCTACAAAACAGCATTTCAGTATTGTGCCCACAGCACCAAAACACTGCACACAAGGGGCTTCATGCCATTCTGAATTAAATAACAGATTCATAAGAATGTTTCTCAAATAACAGTAATGTAGATAGTGACACAGGGGCGGCTCGTGCTATAGGACTGCAGGACTGCATCCCCACCTGTACAAGAAGAAAATCCCCACCTGTACAAAAAATCAAAAAAAAAACACAAGTCCCAGAACTCCACGCATGCTGGCTTGGAGTTCCTGGTACTCACAGAACTCCAGACTGATGAGTTAGGCAGTCCAGATAAAGGAGAAAGGCATCTCTGCCCTGCCAGCCCAAAAGTCTGTGCGGTGATGACTGCTCAGACAAGAAGGAAACCAGACTGTATCCTATTCTCACACAGAACCAAGCAGAAATCAGCCATTAGCATGCACAGGCTGATGAGAAGACTACAAGGGAGCATTGGAAATCAGCTGTTAGCTTGCACTTGGATTAATTGCAGTCAGGACTACAAAGGAGCTTTGGAACAGAGGACTCAGGGGGAACAACTGCTGCAGTGTGCACGTGTGTGGGTATGTGTGTGAAATGCCCCAGTTGCTATATACTGATGGCTAGGGAGAACACATGGTGGTGGGTAGAGAATACTCAGGCTTGAACCCTGTACCTTGGGTGCAGGTGGCAAGAGACTGAATTCCCTACCCACCACCATTTGTAAAAAATTTGCAGATGTTTGCCTCATATTTGTTCTGTTCCTCATAAAATCTGTGGTTTCTGTGTGTTTTGCCTTGCAAAGTCAGTAGTCCTATGGTGCACTGGTAGTATTGTTTCCTGACAGCTACAGGTTCTCTGGTTTGAATCTTGGCTAGGGTGCCTTTGGTGTGGAATCTGCATGTCTTCCCATCTTGCAAACAACATGCGTCTGGAGTGTTTCTCCCTGCTCTGCTAAAAATTGGCTTTTGTTCCAAGTCAGACTTTCCTGGTTAACAAATGTTAAATAAAAATAACAGACATTTGAATTTCAGACTTCACATTCTTCAGAAAGTACATGGTAACACAAAACTTTTTATTCTAGCAAATTTCTAAGTTTATAACATCTGTTTGAGAGGATGACCATTTACTTTTAGAAATCTGGGCATCTTGCAAGTGGTATGACTAAAAAGCTTTAAATAAGCCTTTTGTAAAGGCAAAAGTATCATTATTTACTCCCTGCATTGAAGGAGATACAAGATGAGAAGCATGATTCAGTTTTTATATCCTTCTCTTGGAAGTACCCACCAAAAAGAAGCACTTGAATGTATTGTCATCTCCCTGAGAATCCACCTCCTCAGTGTAACCCTACAGGGGAATAATGTCTGTTCCCTCCTCTGATGCTGGCCAAAGTGGCTCTGGCCTGGCTGAAGCAGCTGTATAAATAACCTCAGAGGATGCACTCATATCTTAGCTTCTACCCATGACTGAGCTCCTACGCATGTATCAACTTTACCCATATCTGAGCTCCTACTCATGTTTCAGTTCCTACTCATGTCTCAGTTCCTACCATTTTCTCAGTTCCTACCCATGTCTCAGCTCCTACCCATGCCTCAGCACCTACCCATGTCTCAGCTCCTACTCATGTCCCTGCGCCTGCCCATGTCTCAGCGCCTACCCATGTCTTAGTTCCTACCCATGTCTCAGCTCCTACCCTTGTCTCAGTTCCTACTCATGTCTCTGCTCCTACCCATGCCTCAGCGCCTACCCATGTCTGAGCTCCTACTCATGTCTCAGTTCCTAACCTTGCCTCAGTTCCTACCCATGTCTCAGCTCCTACCCATGTCTCTGCTCCTACCCATGCCTCAGTGCCTATCCATGTCTGAGCTCCTACTCATGTCTCAGTCCGTACCCTTGTCTCAGTTCCTACCCATGTCTCAGCTCCTACCTATGTCTCAGCACCTACCCATAACTGAGCTCCTACTCATGTCTCGGTTCCTACCCATGTCTCAGCTCCTACCCATGCCTCAGTGCCTATCCATGTCTGAGCTCCTACTCATGTCTCAGTCCGTACCCTTGTCTCAGTTCCTACCCATGTCTCAGCTCCTACCTATGTCTCAGCACCTACCCATAACTGAGCTCCTACTCATGTCTCGGTTCCTACCCATGTCTCAGCTCCTACTCATGTCTCAGCTCCTACCCATGTCTCAGTTCCTACTCATGTCTCTGCTCCTACCCATGTCTCAGCTCCTACCCATGTTTCAGTTCCTAACTATGTCTCAGTTCCTACCCATGTCTCAGCTCCTACCCATGTCTCAGTTCCTATCCATGTCTCAGTTCCTACTCATGTCTCAGCTCCTACTCATGTCTCAGCTCCTACCCATGTCTCAGTTCCTACTCATGTCTCATTTCCTACCCATGTCTCAGCTCCTACCCATGTCAAAGTGCCTACTCATGTCTCAGCTCCTACCCATGTCTCAGTTCCTAACCATGTCTCAGTTCCTACCCGTGTCTCAGCTCCTACCCATGCCTCAGCACATACTCATATCTGAGCTCCTACCCATGTCTCAGTTCCTACTCATGTCTCAGCTCCTACCCATGTCTCAGTTCCTACTCATGTCTCAGCTCCTACCCATGTCTCAGTTCCTACTCATGTCTCAGCTCCTACCCATGTCTCAGTTCCTACTCATGTCTCAGCTCCTCCCCATGTTTCAGTTCCTAACCATGTCTCAGTTCCTACCCGTGTCTCAGCTCCTACCCATGCCTCAGCACATACTCATATCTGAGCTCCTACCCATGTCTCAGTTCCTACTCATGTCTCTGCTCCTACCCATGTCTCAGCTCCTACCCATGCCTCAGCGCCTACCCATGTCTCATTTCCTACCCATGTCTCAGCTTCTACCCATGCCTCAGTGCATACCCATGTCTGAGCTCCAACTCATGTCTCAGCTCCTACTCATGTTTCAGCACCTACCCAAGTCTCAGCTCCTACCCTTGTTTCAGTTCCTTCCCATGTCTCAGTTCCTAACCATGTCTCAGTTACTACCCGTGTCTCAGCTCCTACCCATGCCTCAGCACATACTCATATCTGAGCTCCTACCCATGTCTCAGTTCCTACTCATGTCTCAGCTCCTACCCATGTCTCAGTTCCTACTCATGTCTCAGCTCCTCCCCATGTTTCAGTTCCTAACCATGTCTCAGTTCCTACCCGTGTCTCAGCTCCTACCCATGCCTCAGCACATACTCATATCTGAGCTCCTACCCATGTCTCAGTTCCTACTCATGTCTCTGCTCCTACCCATGTCTCAGCTCCTACCCATGCCTCAGCGCCTACCCATGTCTCATTTCCTACCCATGTCTCAGCTTCTACCCATGCCTCAGTGCATACCCATGTCTGAGCTCCAACTCATGTCTCAGCTCCTACTCATGTTTCAGCACCTACCCAAGTCTCAGCTCCTACCCTTGTTTCAGTTCCTGCCCATGTCTCAGTTCCTACCCATGTCTCAGTTCCTACCCATGTCTCAGTTCCTACCCATGTCTCAGCGCCTACCCATGTCTCAGTTCCTACTCATGTCTCTGTTCCTACCCATGTCTCAGTTCCTACCCATGTCTCTGTTCCTACCCATGTCTCAGTTCCTACACATCTCAGTTCCTACTCATGTCTCTGCTCCTACCCATGTCTCAGCTCCTACTCATGTCTCAGCTCCTACCCATGTCTCAGTTCCTACCCATGTCTCAGTTCCTACCCATGTCTCAGCGCATACCCATGTCTCAGTTCCTACTCATGTCTCTGTTCCTACCCATGTCTCAGCTCCTACCCATGTCTCTGTTCCTACCCATGTCTCAGTTCCTACATATCTCAGTTCCTACCCATGTCTGAGCTCCTACCCATGTCTCAGTGCCTACCCATGTCTGAGCTCCTACTCATGTCTCAGCTCCTACCCATATGTCGGTTCCTACCCATGTCTCAGTTCCTACTCATGTCTCTGTTCCTACCCATGTCTCAGTTCCTACCCATGTCTCTGTTCCTACCCATGTCTCAGTTCCTACCCATGTCTCTGTTCCTACCCATGTCTCAGTTCCTACACATCTCAGTTCCTACTCATGTCTCTACTCCTACCCATGTCTCAGCTCCTACTCATGTCTCTGCTCCTACCCATGTCTCAGCTCCTACTCATGTCTCAGCTCCTACCCATGTCTCAGCTCCTACCCATATCTCACTTCCTACCCATGTCTCAGTTCCTACACATGTCAGTTCCTACCCATGTCTGAGCTCCTACCCATGTCTCAGTGCCTACCCATGTCTGAGCTCCTACTCATGTCTCAGCTCCTACCCATATGTCGGTCCCTACCCATGTCTCAGTTCCTACCAATGTCTCAGCTCCTACCCATGTCTCAGCACCTACCCATGTCTCAGTTGCTACTCATGTCTTTGCTCCTACCCTTGTTTCTGCTCCTACCCATGTCTCAGCGCCTACCCATGTCTCAGCTCCTACCCATGTCTCAGTTCCTACCCATGTCTCAGCTCCTACCCATGTCTCAGTTCCTACCCATGCCTCAGCACCTACCCATGTCAGAGATCCTGCTCATGTCTCAGTTCCTACCCTTGCCTCAGTTCCTACCCATGTCTCAGCTCCTACCCATGTCTCAGCTCCTACCCATGCCTCAGCACCTACCCATGTCTGAGCTCCTACTCATGTCTCAGCTCCTACCCATGTCTCAGCTCCTACCCATGTCTCATTTCCTACTGATGTATCTGCTCCTACCCACGTCTCAGCTCCTACCCTTGTTTCAGTTCCTACTCATGTCTCAGCTCCTACCCATGTCTCAGTGCATACCCATGTCTCATTTCCTACCCATGTCTCAGCTTCTACCCATGCCTCAGTGCATACCCATGTCTGAGCTCCAACTCATGTCTCAGCTCCTACTCATGTTTCAGCACCTACCCAAGTCTCAGCTCCTACCCTTGTTTCAGTTCCTGCCCATGTCTCAGTTCCTAACCATGTCTCAGTTCCTACCCGTGTCTCAGCTCCTACCCATGCCTCAGCACATACTCATATCTGAGCTCCTACCCATGTCTCAGTTCCTACTCATGTCTCAGCTCCTACCCATGTCTCAGTTCCTACTCATGTCTCAGCTCCTCCCCATGTTTCAGTTCCTAACCATGTCTCAGTTCCTACCCGTGTCTCAGCTTCTACCCATGCCTCAGCACATACTCATATCTGAGCTCCTACCCATGTCTCAGTTCCTACTCATGTCTCTGCTCCTACCCATGTCTCAGCTCCTACCCATGCCTCAGCCTACCCATGTCTCATTTCCTACCCATGTCTCAGCTTCTACCCATGCCTCAGTGCATACCCATGTCTGAGCTCCAACTCATGTCTCAGCTCCTACTCATGTTTCAGCACCTACCCAAGTCTCAGCTCCTACCCTTGTTTCAGTTCCTGCCCATGTCTCAGTTCCTACCCATGTCTCAGTTCCTACCCATGTCTCAGTTCCTACCCATGTCTCAGCGCCTATCCATGTCTCAGTTCCTACTCATGTCTCTGTTCCTACCCATGTCTCAGTTCCTACCCATGTCTCTGTTCCTACCCATGTCTCAGTTCCTACACATCTCAGTTCCTACTCATGTCTCTGCTCCTACCCATGTCTCAGCTCCTACTCATGTCTCAGCTCCTACCCATGTCTCAGTTCCTACCCATGTCTCAGTTCCTACCCATGTCTCAGTTCCTACCCATGTCTCAGCGCATACCCATGTCTCAGTTCCTACTCATGTCGCTGTTCCTACCCATGTCTCAGTTCCTACCCATGTCTCTGTTCCTACCCATGTCTCAGTTCCTACACATCTCAGTTCCTACCCATGTCTGAGCTCCTACCCATGTCTCTGTTCCTACCCATGTCTCAGTTCCTACACATCTCAGTTCCTACCCATGTCTGAGCTCCTACCCATGTCTCAGTGCCTACCCATGTCTGAGCTCCTACTCATGTCTCAGCTCCTACCCATATGTCGGTTCCTACCCATGTCTCAGTTCCTACTCATGTCTCTGTTCCTACCCATGTCTCAGTTCCTACCCATGTCTCTGTTCCTACCCATGTCTCAGTTCCTACCCATGTCTCTGTTCCTACCCATGTCTCAGTTCCTACACATCTCAGTTCCTACTCATGTCTCTGCTCCTACCCATGTCTCAGCTCCTACTCATGTCTCTGCTCCTACCCATGTCTCAGCTCCTACTCATGTCTCAGCTCCTACCCATGTCTCAGCTCCTACCCATATCTCACTTCCTACCCATGTCTCAGTTCCTACACATGTCAGTTCCTACCCATGTCTGAGCTCCTACCCATGTCTCAGTGCCTACCCATGTCTGAGCTCCTACTCATGTCTCAGCTCCTACCCATATGTCGGTCCCTACCCATGTCTCAGTTCCTACCCATGTCTCAGCTCCTACCCATGTCTCAGCACCTACCCATGTCTCAGTTGCTACTCATGTCTTTGCTCCTACCCTTGTTTCTGATCCTACCCATGTCTCAGCTCCTACCCATGTCTCAGCTCCTACCCATGTCTCAGTTCCTACCCATGTCTCAGCTCCTACCCATGTCTCAGCTCCTACCCATGCCTCAGCACCTACCCATGTCTGAGCTCATACTCATGTCTCAGCTCCTACCCATGTCTCAGCTCCTACCCATGTCTCATTTCCTACTGATGTATCTGCTCCTACCCACGTCTCAGCTCCTACCCTTGTTTCAGTTCCTACTCATGTCTCAGCTCCTACCCATGTCTCAGCTCCTACCTATGCCTCAGCACCTACCCATGTCTGAGCTCCTACTCATGTCTCAGCTCTTACCCATGTCTCATTTCCTACTGATGTATCTGCTCCTACCCACGTCTCAGCTCCTACCCTTGTCTCAGTTCCTACCCATGTCTCAGCTCCTACCCATGCCTCAGCACGTACCCATGTCTAAGCTCCTACCCACGTCTCAGCTCCTACCCATGTCTCAGTTCCTACTCATGTCTTAGTTCCTGCTCATGTCTCAGTTCCTACCCATGTATCAGCTCCTTCCCATGCCTCAGCGCGTACCCATGTCTGAGCTCCTACCCATGTCTGAGCTCCTACCCATGTCTCATTTCTTACCCATGTCTCATTTCCTACTGATGTTTCTGCTCCTACCCATGTCTTAGCTCCTACCCTTGTCTCAGTTCCTACTCATGTCTCAGCTCCTAACCATGTCTCAGCTCCTACCCATGTCTCAGTTCCTACACATGTCTCAGTTCCTACACATCTCAGTTCCTACCCATGTCTGAGCTCCTACCCATGTCTCAGTGCCTACCCATGTCTCAGCTCCTACCCATGTCTCAGCTCCTACCCATGTCTCAGCTCCTACCCATGTCTCAGCTCCTACCCATGTCTCAGTGCCTACCCATGTCTCAGCTCCTACCCATGTCTGAGCTCCTACCCATGTCTCAGTGCCTACCCATGTCTCAGCTCCTACTCATGTCTCAGCTCCTACCCATGTCTCAGCTCCTACCCATGTCTCAGTTCCTATTGGTTTCTTGAAGAACAATGTCAGAGGAGTCAAGAATCCCAGAGGAATGATCTGAGAGCCCAAGATGGCAACAGCAAAATCACCTTCCAAAGGCTGAGACGAGAAGGAAACCAGAGAAAAAACAAGTCTTCCTGGATCCTTTGCTTTTCTTGGGGACTGGAAGTGGGGTAATATCCGAGGAGCTGGAACCCTGGTACTTTACTCTAGAGGCAAGAGCGTTTAAGTTTTGATTCTCTAAATGTAGTAAAAGTATACTATGCTTGCTTCTGAAGGTCTTAACAGTAAAGAATGAACAAACTGAGTGTTGTGTTCATCCCCTAAAAAAAACAGGCAAGATGTATAGTGATCTTTGTATGGTATATGAAAACCACGCACACCCTTTCCCTTTCTATTAGACATTTATTCCTAGCAAAATGTAATGCATTTCCCACAAAAAGTGGAACATAGCCACTGGTGGTGTACTTATACATCCATTTGAAGAAAACAATAGCCAATTATTAAAACTACAAAGTCACAACAGAGCAAGGCTTGCTGGTTGCTTTAAGGCAAGAAAGTTCTGATTCTTTTGATGCATGTATATCTGTTTTGATAGTGGTTCACCTTTGAACTCAAACAGTTATACAGGTATGTGGAAGGTATCCTAAAGACTGAAGCCTGGCCACACATCTGATCTTTAGCAGAGCAAACCTTGTAAATCTTAGGCTGCTGTAACTGTGATCTAATAATGAAAGTTAGAACAGTAAACTATGCACTTAGTAATGAACTTGTTCAGCAATACCTGCACTTATGGCAACATGATAAGATGAACTGTCTGGGTGTGTACATTTCTGGGTGTGTACATTGACAAGAATTCCATTATGGCAGATGAGAATACACAGGAAGAGAACAGACAGAAGATAACACTGAAAGTTAAGGACCTGGAAGCTATTTATTACGCATATAGATACAAGCAGTGAAAATATTTATAGTCATTCTAGTCTTGTGCAGTTAGGGTGTACTTTTATCAACCACAGAAGTAGCTATGGATGACAATTCATAGGTTCATAGGTTTATACTAGGCTATCTGCCCTAAGGCATTTATAAGCCTAGCCCAAAGTTATGTGGCTTACGCCACCCCTTATGTTAGAAATAATGTACCCATTAGTTTGTTGTGCCTCTGTCCAGCAATGACACAGAGATGATTCCCGGGGTAAACCTACGATCTCCCATCCACCGGTCAAGATTTCTCTTGAACAGAGCCAGCGAGGTGCTCTGCCTCACATGGACCGGGATTTTATTCCACAGCATGGGGAGTCTCTGGGTGATAAATCTATCCCTCCAGCACATCCTATTTATATCCGTGCTAAGGTTTAAGTCACTTGCTCTAGTGGTTCTGGTGGATTTGGATTTTTTGAGGTGGAGCATGTCCATTAATTCCGGGTTGGTCATGGCCTTGTATGTCAGGCACAGGTCACCTCTGAGCAGATGGTATCCAACTGAATAGAGTTGGAGTTTCTTCAGTCTGGCAGTATATGACAAGTTTTGGAGTCCCTTTATCCTTTTGGTGAGGAACTTTTGGTGTCTCTCCAATTGCTGCAGGTGTCGGGTGAGATACATCCCGAATGGGGCATTGTACTCAATCATTGGTCTGATAAGTGAAGAGTACAGGGGAACAATGACCTCACTTGATCTGGATGTGAATCCCTTCATGATCAGATGGGCAATGTAGAAGGTCTTTCGAACCACTTTAGCAACGTGAGTGTCAAATGAGAGGCCACTGTCAACCTGGGTACCCAGGTCCCTGATAACCTCTTCTGTGCTTAGTGGGTTGCCATCTATATGGTAGCTTGGGGTTACCTTGTTTTTCCTGAAGGGTATGACTATATACTTTTTTGTGTTTAACTTCAGGCCATGGCTCTGGCACCAGCTATCAGTTTCCGTGAGACCCCACTGAAGGATGTCTGTGTCTGATGTACTATCCACTATGGCACCCAGTTTGCAGTCATCCGCAAACTTTGTCAGCCATAGTCCTCCTATGTTTGCCTGTACTTCTGAGAAGTAGATGCCAAACAATAGGGAGCCAAGGACTGAGCCCTGTTGGACACCACTTGTAACCGGCTTGGAGTCTGACATGGCTCCAGCAACTCTAACCCTGTGGGTTCTGTCCTTTAGCCAGTTTGCAACCCATCTTGTGACATATGGGTTTACATTTAAGCTGGTAAGTTTCTCTATGATACCCGAGTGGGGTATTGTGTCGAAAGCTTTTGCAAGGTCAAGGTAGGCTGTATGGACTGCCTTTCCCTCATCAATGGCCTTGGTAACTGTTTCGAAGACATCGACCAAGTTCAAAAGGCAAGATCTGCCCTTGACAAAGCCAAACTGGGTTGGGTCCAAGGTCTGCAAGTCCCCTATGTCCTTGTTTATGAGTTCCATTATGATCCTCTCCATAGCTTTGCAGACCAGGCTTGTTAAGCTAATGGGGCGGTAATTACCAGGGTCCGTAGAGGCACCGCCTTTGTGGAGTGGGACCACAGTTGCCATACGCCACTCCTTGGGCACAAGTCCTGTGGTAAGGCTAAGATTAAACAGCTGCCTTATGTGCAGGTTTAGTTCTTCATTGAGTTCATGTAGCACACAGCCGGGGACACCATCCGGTCCCATTGATGCTGTGTTTTTAGCTTTAGAGAGAGCAGCTTTCACCTGCGCATTTGAGATGTCTGGGAGGCTACACTCTGTTGGGATAGTTATCTCTCCTTTTGGGGGGGAGAGGGGGGTGAAGTTTGCGCTGAACCTGTCTGCCAGTATGTTGGCAATGTCTGTGAGTTCAGTGATTTTTGTATCATTTTGGACTAATTCTGAGCATATCTGGGAGTTTCCACCCAGGTTTCTGACATAGCTGAAGAAGGTCTTATTATTGTCTTTTGAATCTATGGCAATTTTTTTCTCAAAGTTGGCCTTGGATGATTTTATGAGGGATCGTAGTTTCTTGCTAGTACTGATCAAAGATGCCTTCCCTTTTTGGGATTTTGCTCTATCATGTAATAGCTTTCTCCTCTTATTGTAAAGTTTGTTTATGGCTGGGGTCCACCAGACTGGACGTTTGCCCTTGGTGGAAAGAGTCTTGGTTTTATTTGGGATTGCCTGATCCATGCAGTCCTGAAGGTGTTCATAGAAGGCATTTGTAAGGGCTTCCGCAGATTGGGTTGTGGTTTCCATTGGCTTGGGGGCCTTGAAGGATACCACACCTGTCTTGAGTAGTGTGAAGTTTGCTTTAGAGAAGTTCTTCACTGTGGTCTTTTTTGTTTGGGGTGGGGGCGGGATGTGGATTTCTAGTGAGATTAGTTTATGATCTGATCTCACCAAAGAGGGATATACTTCCGGTGTGGAGCATTTTGTCCCCATGTTTGTGATGATGAGATCTAGTATTTTCACCTCTTGTAGGGACGGTGACTAGTTGTTCCATGGCATTTGAATTTATGAACTCCAGGAACCTTTGGGCTAGAAAGTTGGGGCTCAAGTAATGCTCCCAGTCTATATTCGGGTAGTTGAAGTCACCCAATATGATGGTGTTTGGTGATACATTTATACCCTCCAGTGTCTTCAGGAAGGCTGTGTGGGTTTCCTGAGTTTGAGAGGGTGGCCTGTAGCAGGCTACAAATTGTAGAGCAGTTTTGCCTATGGTTAATTGCACCTGGATGGTTTCTGATGCTTCGTGCATAGCCACCAACCTGGAGGTGTGGGTATCCTTGATGAATATGGATACACCCCCTCCTTTTGTGGTATGATCCGGGTTTTGGGGCCGTAACGCATGATATGAGGTAAAACCTGATAGTGCCGGGGTGCCCTCAGGAGCCTTGAACCAGGTTTCAGTCACAGCACAGACATTGATGTTCTCCATACTGAGAAGGGCCTCGAGTGCGTGCATTTTGAGATTTAGACTTCTGGCATTGAGAAGCATTACCCTTAGTTTCTTCCCGTTTTTGTTTTCTAGGGTGGTAGGTTTAGAATTTGAGCCTTGCCTAAAAAAGGCACTATGGGGGTGGCAAGAGCCTTAGCCAATATCCGGAATCCCACGGGTGACAGGTGCAAGCCGTCCCTTGCGAAGCAGGGTGGCTTGTCAAGCATGTCATCCCAAGCAGACAAACACTGGATCCCCTTTGAATGACACCAGAAATTAAGCCAATTGTTAAAGCTGATCATCTTGTCACTATATTGTGGCATCATTCGTGGTGAAAGAAGGATACTGCTCAGGGTCAGGGTCATACCTGCCTGGGCTACATAATCAGAGAGCTCCTCTATGTCTCTTTTCATGTAGTCCAGGGAGGTACGTCTCAGGTCGTTCACACCAGCATGGACAATGACTGTGTCATACTTGTACTTGCCGTGGAGTGACCTGAGTGCTTGTGTTATGTGGCGGATTCTAGCGCCCGATAGGCAGCTTACCGTGACCTTCTCCTTGTTCAGCCTGGTGAGTGGGACGTCAGTGTGTCTGACTATGGAGTCACCTATGACAAGTATGTTTGGTGTTGTATTTGGCCTTAAGGGCAGTGACTGCTTTGCACACTGATTTTGTTTTTTATGTGTTGTTTGTGTGGTGTCTTGAGTTTGCAGTTGCTTGGGTGTCTGCTTTGGAGGCCTTTGCTGTTTAGGTAAATTTTTACTCAGAGCCTCCGAGTATGTCTTAGTGTGTTTATGTGTTTGATTCAGTGGTGTGGTTGAGTTATGTGAGACTTGTATTGTGGTGTGGTAGTTGCCTTCTCCTCCTGCCTGGTCCTGCCAGTCCTGAGTTGAGAGAGCACAGCCTCCAGTTTGGCTAAATAGCTGCATCTCTCGCAAGTGTTAGTGTTATGTGGGAGGAGGAGAGGGTTGTCCGTGTACATGAGGCAATTGTAACATTGCCTCAGAATTCCCAGATTTACCAACTGGGCAGGAGAGGACGCCAGCATCTGACCCTTCGACATGCTAGAAAGAATTATGAGTTGGTATGAGACAGAAAAGTAGAGGGCTTAGCAGGGAAGTGGGCACTCCTGGGGGGTTTTGCAAGTGAGGGATTTGTATAATATAGGAGTGCTTGACCTGCAAAGAAAATGCTTATAAGACAAGGGGTATGCTTTTAAGACAAGTGCTGAGCTTTTTGAAAAGAAAAAGCAATTAGGAACAAGTGCTGTGCTTTTTAGTGAAGGTGTAAACTGTTTAGGTTCCTAACAGAGCAGTTCTAAGGGAAAAATTGAAGAACAGACTTTATGGAGCCAGAAAAAGTTTAACCTTGTTAAACCGGCACTGCCCGATGCTGCTCTAGTGGCAACTCCGCGCTAAATCGTGCTAAAACACGTTAAGGCGTGCCTCATAGCAGGGGCTGGAAAGAAGCAGGAATAGACCCAAAACGGACAATAAAACTACAGTTTCAAGTCAGTAACCACTCCTACGGGGGGCAGGGAAGGCTGCTCAATGGTATTCACTGCCACTGATCAACAGAGAGACTTTCCCTTAGCCCAAGCAAAAATGGCCTCACAGAAACTTACAAACAGTTCAGGAAACAGCAAGCCTGTAACTGAACTTTTTTAAATCTCAGAAAAGTGGGAAAAAAAGCAAGATTTTTTTTTTGTTTTTGTTTTTTCAGAGATAGCAGAGGTTCACAGGTAATATCATGTTATAACAGTGCAGTAAATGACCCCACACAAGAGTGCTAGGTCAAGGACAGAAAATATGCAAGTTTTGAGAAAAAAAACGATTTAAAATTAAGTGCAAACAGGAAATTAAGTAAACAACTTTTGGTTGTGCTCTAAATACAGCTACTAATGCAGAAATCAAGTTTAACAAGCCAGAAAATGCTCAAACTAGGCAGCTATAAAGAGTTGCAGAAATTTTGGGGCAGGGAAATCAGGAATGAGTTAAAAGAGATGCATTGCTTTTTTTCCTTAGGAACAATTTGATTTGTCTCACAGAGGTTGGCCCAGTTTTGGAGCAAGCTTCCTATTCATGTTAAGCAAAGCCCCCCATTTAAGCATAATATGGATGACTAGATGGGTAACTGGAAATTCAACCCAGCATTTCCACCTGTGTCCATCTTGTACAGGGGAAATAGGTGCTGATTTTAGTGTCTGCTTAAGCCAGTCACTCTTGAGAACACGGGTTGAACTTGGCTAGGCTTTTAAGGGCCCTGAGGCCAATACCCTAGTGAGCTCCTATGATCCTATGATTTAGGGTTACCTGATATGAAGGGTACTTTAAAGCTATGCAGTTAAGGCTGACATGTATGACTCAAGCAGAAGCCTGTAAAGAAACGTAGAGAAGGATAATGATGGTGAAATGAGTATGGGGGTTGAGGGGCAAAGAGAGACTAGGATTTTCGAGGTAGGCCCTTAAGGAGATTAGTAACAACCATACAGAATATCATATTGATAATGTAGCTGAAGGTATTCTAGATACGGAACCAATGCAGGAATGGAGACGGGAGATTTATCAATAGGGATGTCTATAAGTAAGGCCACAGAGAATGTGCAAGACAAGGTTGGAATTTACTAGAATAAGTTAGCAAAGGAACCTAGATATTGGGATTACATAATTGGAAGAAAAAGGTAATAGAGTAGAAGGATGCTAAGTAGGAGTTTGGAATGCAGGTTATAGATGGCCTTTCCTATTAGACACTGATAAGAGTAGAAGCAAAAGCAATGGAACAGGGGAGTACTTCTGACAGAGGTTTGAAATTAATCTGGAACAGAAGATGCTGTTAAAAGGGATCATGTTGGTACTTGTTATGCCGAATGCCAACATACCAAAAAAAGCACTGCAAATTTAGCAGAAGACTGAAAATCAAACATCACTCGTTTCCCTTAAACTTCTTTTTTAGAGAGAGAAACCCCCCCTGATGTGGGCAGTATGCCCCCCCTGCACTACCAAAACTTATACATATCAACTCCGGGATCATCATACCTCAGAGAAAACGGAATATTCTGAGAGAGAACCTCCTCAGACGTAGTATATGTAAGTCGATTTTTTCGGCCATGCAGTATCAGCCTTATGGAACTCATCAACGCAGGCTCATGCATTTCAGATTATTACCAGGATAATTAGTAGGATGTATAGAATATTGCATGATAAGTATAAGAATTGATCAGTTTAGGAAAAGAGAATCGAAAGGTAAATTATGAAGGAACAATGGGAAGACGCACGGAGGTCTCCCAAGTATGCAACAAAGTTTGTGAGGCTTAGCATTTTTGAATGGAAGTGTTTGCCTGTGTCTTTTTGTATCCCAAGTGGACATCTGAAAATTTTTCATTTGGTTGATAGCAAATTCTGGAAATGTGATGGAAAAGACGGAGAAAACTGTTACCATATTTTTGGAATGTGACAAGTTGTTGTCTATATTATCTTGTAGGAACGGCATAACAATGAATGCTGTTTCGACAACAAATAAGCGGTGAACTGGAAATACAGCAAAAGCTCAGGCCAGTGATTTTTTTCCTAAGGAAAAAAATTGCTTGTTAGTCGCTGTGACATTGTTCTTTACCCCACTGTAGTGCGATCTCAGCATTGATATATTTAGTTGGGGGGGGGTTGTGGTGGACGAAGCCCCCCACTTTGAAATGTTTTAACTGGTGTGCTGTGTTTTGTTGTTCTACTGATGTTTTTCCCTAGGAAAGAAATCGGTGACCTGGGCTTTCACTGTTTTTTTGCAGTTCGCTGTTTATTTGTCGTCGAAATGGCATTCAGTGTTATGCCATTTCAACAAGATAATATAGACTTGATAAGCTACTTGATTTTAAAAACTCCCTACAGAGTTTTTTGACAGAAAATTTGGGGGAGCAAATGGTAGTAAGTAAAGAAATTATTCTTTAGAGCTGGCATACAGGATCACAATTGCATAGCATACTGAAGCATACTAGGGTTAATGTTCTTCATGTACAAAAAAAGCAATTACTAGAAAATGCAAATCAAAAGACGGTACGTAATTCTATGTATATTGGAAGGTTATATGTTGACTGTACAGAATTCTATGTATATATTCAATATAAGTCTACACCTGTATAGTTAATTGTTTGTGTATATTCACCATATGTCTACACCTGTTTATTTCTATACTGTGCTAGGTATTCACCCAATAACTGTCTTTGCTACAGTTACTATTACTCTAATTATATAAACCAAGAAGATATGCTTGTGACAGAGAATGTGCAAGACAAGGTTGGAATTTACTATAAAACATCAGATTGCTAGGTAAAATCTTCACAAAAGCTTTTAATCACAAAAAAAGCTAAGCAGTTTCACAAATACATAGTTTGCTTCATCAGACCTTAAAAACATAAAACACATCACTTCCTTTTATATCATCAAAATTCAAATGACCCAGTCAGAACCCTCATAACAATTAAAAACACAGTGGTATTAAAACAATGCATTTATTTCCTTAACTTCCTGTCCCTTAACCTGGCTGTGATAGCTATGTGGTCATTAAGACCTTTACCTAGATGGGACCTAAATTTAATGATCCATCTAAGTTCTGAAGGCTGTTTAGTTATTACTGTGGGATGTTTTCACCACTTTCTTTCAATGGCTGTTTGTTAGCTGTTTAGAAGTTAGCGACTGTCTGTAAATGTTTTTTCGCTAACAACTGCCTTCCCAGATTAAGCGCTATCATTGTGCCAGCTTTACATAATTGTTTGAAGGCTGTATGGAATAAGCTATTGGATGTATTTACCAAGTTGTTGAAAGCTATATCGATAAATCTTTAATCCTTTACATTAGGATACAGGGAATCTAGATAGTGCTTTCTTAGTGTGTGATACTGCATGTGACACTTTTAATTCTACTGGCGACGTATTTATAACAAGCAATGTGCATCACTCCACGTGCTCTGTAGAACGCTGCTGTGAGATATTGTGTATTTAGACCTTGCTCTACTTTCATTACTAGCTCTACTAGAATATGTAACATATGCTTATGCCTTATCTAGCTCCACTAGCCCCATTTAAATGTTTCTACTGCCTCCTATGTAGATTGTACAAACACACTAGCCTTCTATGTAGACTGTACAAACACACTAGTATAACATACACTTAGTAGCTTCCTCCTTACATAGCTATAGTAGTAGATAAAGTTATAGTAGATAAAGTGCATTTTAAATTGTTACTAACTGTGTTTTGTTTTCCTCCATCTTTTCTTTCTTCCAGCTTTTTTGCCCTGAATCCTTTCCCCCTGTGTTCTTGCCTAGGTGGATATTTGGACCTAACTAGGGCTGTACTCCCTATTGCCAAAGCAATACTCTCTGCTGCTTCAGCTCCCTTCGAAGACAAGTATACCCAAGAGACTCTATAAGAACTTAATGTACGTACATCTGCTAAGCCAGTACCACCGTACTCTTGCTCTCCTAGCAGTAGCAGTATACTCCCTGTCAGGATTGCCAGCAGCCAAACCCACTCTTCTATACTCCTCCATCTTCCATACCTCTCACTGCTCTTTGCTACTATTGCTCCCTTCTCCTTCCATCCCATTAGCCCAAGTATTCCACTGGTGAGCCTTTGTATTCCTGCATAGTTCACTAGTGAACACCCCTTCTCCATTCTTTCTGAGCTTAGGGCTTAATTTACAACTCTCCTTGTGCCAGAATAGAACTGACCCTAACTGCTCCCTCTTCCATACCTTTAGCTCACTCCTTACACTTTGTCCAGACCCACTCCACCTCACCTTCTACTTCTTACACTTCACTTATATTGCTTCTCTGATAGTCTCTCGCTCCTCTTCTGCTCTTGGGCTCAACTCGCTCCGTTCGCCCTGCGGGCTCACTCCGCTCCCCTACCCTGCCCCCAAATCCCACCAGCCCCCAGCACCTCTACATTTATCCCTCCAACAATCCACTCCCACTTCCATTCTACTCCATACAGTACTCAGTCCTCAGAACACACCTTCCTTCTTTCCCGCCAAAACTAACTTTCTTTCTCCTCCCCATTCTCATCTAATTAACCAATCCTACTCCATTCCCTCTTCTAGACCACGCCCCTCTATAACTAATACTACTCTCCTTCACTTCTAATAAACTATACACTCTCTCTATATAACACTATCTCCCTTACACCAACACCAATATTCTATCACTGTCCTACTGTTAATTTTCACAACATGCTCTCTAAATACTCCTCCATCTTCCCTTCACTATTACTTCTCCTCTCCTTATCTTACTTCCATCATCTCTCCCAGCCTACTATTTGCTTCAACTCCCATTCCTTTCATATAACTAACCACCACAATCCACCTCCACTACAATCATACTCTCCCATTTCCTCCTATCTTTATCGCTCAGACAACCTTTTTCTTTTTCGATTCAAACTTATCCCCCATCATACAATCTCAATTCCTATAGGCACTAGCAAATCCCTCCATTTCACAATAAACCCCAATCTCGCAACCCTGCTGTCTATTAACCTAAACTATTACATACAACACCTGATCAGTACTCTCTTATCAGGTGACATCCATCCCAACCCAGGCCCTGCCACTATAACCACCACAACTAAATCCTTACTATTCACTTCCTTAAACTCACAAAGTATCGTTAACAAAGTCCCCAACCTTCATGCTTGGCTTATACACAATAAACCTGACATCTTGACTATTTCTGAAACCTGGTTGAAACCACATATTAAGGACTCTGAAGTAGTTCCCCCAAACTACTCCATCATAAGAAAAGTCAGACCTCTCAAAAAAGGCGGAGGAGTAGCCCTTATACATTCCTCCTCCCTAGTAGTTTCTCCCTACAACAAACCTATCCCACACTTCAACAATGCTGAACTTCTCCTTACTCTATTACAAATCAATAACTACAAACAAATATGTATAGCTTCCCTCTATATCCCTCCAGGTGACAATATCTCTACACTTGAACTTATCCTTTCTTGGCTATCCAGTAATATTAGTAATGAAACCATAATCCTAGGAGACGTAAACATTAACTGGGCCCTTATCCAAGCTCCTTCAAACACCACTAATATCAACCTCTACCATTTCTCACAACTGATCAACTTGCCTACTCACCCAGCCAAAAAACCCTCTAATGGGAGTATACTGGACTGGATCCTAGTCTCTCATCCCCACTATTTCACCAAAAGTGGCATCCTTCCTGACCCACTAGGTGACCACTTACCCACCTTTACCCACTGCCTTCCGACTATCCTTCAATGGACCCACAACTTAATTACTATCCGCAACCAAAAAAACTTCAACCCAATAACCTTTTCAAACTCACTAAATGCAGTAAACTGGACTTGTCTAAAAACATTACCTCTGGACAACGCAGTCTCATACTTCAACTCTACATTCTTAAAATTACTTGACTCCCAAGCTCCCCTACGGACTAAGAGAATAAAAACTAAATCAGCCCCTTGGCTATCTAAAACTACTCTATCTTTCATGAGACAAAGAGACAAAGTGTGGGCACGCTACCAAAAACATAACACAACCCCACTCCTCAACGAATACAAACTGCTCCGCAGTAAAGCTAAGAAACTCATCTCTTTTGATCGACAAAACTATTTCTCTACACTCCAAAACCAAAACAAAAACAACCCTCAAAAATTCTGGAAAGGAATCTCCACTCTCCTCCACCCCAGCAAACCAGATACTCCTACCCCAGATCCAAATGCTCCAGAACTAGATTTAGCCACCCAATTTAATTCCTTCTTTATTGACTCTATTTCAAAACTAACATCCTCATTCTCTACCTCCTCCCCATCTTCTAATACCCCATCACTCACCCCCACAATCTCTACATCAACACCCTACTCCCAATCCACCAATTCCTCTACCCCCTCTTCCACACAAATTCTATCCTCACCCATACCACCCCAAAATTCAACACCACCCGACTGCACTATCTTCACTTTAAATCACATTCCTACTACTACTATTAAGAAACTCCTCCAGAAATTGAAACCATGTACCAATGCTCCTGATAATATCCCTTCTTACTTTCTTAACATTGCTGCCGAAAGTCTGGCCTACCCAATTAGCATCCTAATTAACCGCTCCCTACTAGAAGGCACAGTTCCCCAAATTTGGAAGCAAGCCTTCATTATACCATTACACAAAGGTGGTAACAATAATAACATTACCAATTTTAGACCCATAGCCATCCTGTCCCCCATTTCAAAAATCCTTGAAAAATGTGTGCAAATCCAACTCCTTCCTCATCTCCTAGACAACAACCTTATAACCCCCACGCAGCATGGCTTCAGACCTAATCATAGCACCATGACTGCCCTTCTCTCTTTCCTTGAAATAGTAAATAAAGCCAGAGACTCTGGACAAATTGTTTCCACCTTACTCCTTGATCTTTCCAAAGCCTTCGATACTATCTCTCACAGCCTGCTCTTAACTAAACTCTCCAAACTCTACCTATCCTCCTCCTCTCTGAACTGGTTCTCTAGGTATCTATCCAACAGAAATCAAGCTGTAAAATGGAAAAAAGCAACTTCCTCTTTCCTAAGCACCCCTACAAGGCTCCATATTGGGCCCTCTTCTCTTCAATATCTTTATTAATGACTTCCACAAATCTATCCCTTTCTCTAGCATTATCCAATATGCAGATGATTCTACTATCATCTGCTCTGCCTCTTCTATCTCCACCCTACAAAAACTTACTCAAGATGCCTTCTCTTCCACAGAGCAATGGATGCTTTGCAATCATCTAGCTCTCAATGCCACCAAGACCAAATTAATGTTATTTACTCCCTCCAAACTCCCTCCCCCCAACATAAACTCACTCTTAGTTACCAGTCAAAATAACTCTCCTCTTGAAATAGTGTCAGAGACCAAACTTCTTGGGGTCCACATTGACAACCAACTAAAATTCAATTTCCACCTACAAAAGAACATAAAAAAAACACATCAAAAACTTGGCATGCTATATAGACAAAATGCCTACCTCACACCCACCACTAAAATCACTCTAGCTACCTCCTTCCTCATTCCCTCCCTCCATTATGGTGCCCCACTACTTACTAATCTTCAGTGCTCCTTAAAAAAACAGCTCACCTCTTGCTATAACAAAATTGCTAGATTCACTACCACCCATAAGTCTTCCACTCACCACTGTCTCTCCCTCCATAAACTAAAATGGTTAGAACTTCCCAACTATCTTGCTTATACTCAACTAACTCTAGCCCACAAGCTTATTCTAAACCCCTCCAACTGTCCCTCCCTCGCCTCTGCCTTTAAAATGCACCATCCAAATAGAGTTCTAAGGTCTAATAATTAAAATCTACTAGAGGTCCACAAACTGAATCATCCCCCAGGCAAAAACCTCCTTTCCTTCAGCCTTGCTCGCCTCTGGAACTCCCTACCACCAAACATCCGCACTTCCTCTAACCACTCTACCTTCAAGAAGTCACTTTTCTTACACCTAGCATCTCAATGGGAATGCTCTTGTACCCACCCCACATAACCAACTCTACCTTTCCCTGTACTAACATTCTACTCTATTTCATCTACTATGTTGGTTCATTAAAATGCATTTATGTTTTGCTTTTATTCCTTCGTTAGCCTGTACCAAGATTGTCACTGTCAAATGTTAAGTACATTTATGTTTTGCTTATGTTCTTTTATAGTCAAATGTTAAGTACAATTATGTTTTGCTTATGTTCTTTTATAGTATGTACCTATATATTTACTGTCAAATGTTAATGTACATTTATTTTCTTTTTGGAGCTTTTCTCCCCGGGACTCCATTGAAAACGGGCTCTTCAATGGCCCAATGGACTATCCTGGTAAACCAACTGCAATAAATAAATAAATAAATAAATAAATAAATAAATAAATTTATTTTCAGTGATATTTGAAATGTCACCTAATGTAATATTTTCAGATATTAATTCTAATACATTAAACTTAAAGTGAACTTCAGATCCTAACTCCAAGATATGTTTTGCTAGGGCACTATAAGTGTGTCCTTTCTTCAGACAGTATAGGTGGTCCCTAATACACTCTCTCAGGTGTCTATTAGTTTTCCCAATATAAAATGAATTACACTGCATACATCGAGCCATATAAACAAGATTTCTACTATTGCAATTTGCACTAGCTTGCAAAGTATAGTCTACACCTGTATCAGGATGTTTAAAGTCAGTCCACTCATATATATACTCACAGAAGTTACATCGACCACAGCTAACAATTCCCTCACTCAAAGACTGAGCCTCAGAGCACGATATTCTCACTGGGTAACATAACCTTCGTTTGAGGTTCTTGGTGTTCTTATAAACGATATATGGTTTCTCCCCAACTAACTGAGCTATATGGGCATCAGTTTGAAGAATTTTCCAATTCTTTTGTATTATATTCTTTATGGCTTTATTGTCTCTGGTGTATGCAAACATAAATGGAACACTATTTGCTCATTTTTTATCTATCCTCACCTGTGTATTTGGTTTCGAAAAGTATGGTTTAGCCTTATTTCCTCTCATGGCATTAACATCAATATCTGTCCTTCAAATTTCATTTTCATGATACCCTCGATGGCAAAATCCTCACTCATTCTCATAGATTCATCCTTCCACTTATCATCCCTATCAGCTAATTTAGAACATCGCATAGCTTGACCCTTCAGGATATTATTAAGCACATGTTGAGGGTGCATACTCATTCTGTGGAGGTATGCTGGACGATAGCAATCTTTTTGATATCTATCTGTATGGAAATGGCCTTCCTTGTCAATACTAATCTGAATAACTAAAAATTGGGTCTATTTCAGAACACCGAAAGTTCATACTTTGGAATGTTCTTACATTGACCCCTATTCAGTGAATGCTGAAAATAGCAAAACAACAGATAACCAAATGTTTTCCTAGGGAAAGAATTCGGTTGTCCGTTTCTGTCGGTTCACTATTTTCAGCACTGTGGTAGAAAGTTATGGGTCGGGTTCAGGTAAGTGTGCGACTGGGCGTGGGTTAGGTGAGTTAGGGCGTGAGGGAGGTATGTGTGCAATTGTGTGGACTTGAGGGTTAGGGCGGGTTAGGTGAGTTAGGGTTAGGGTGGGGTGAGGTGAGTGTGCGATAGTGACGGACCTTAGGGTTAGGGTTTGGGTTAAGGTAAGTGGATATTTAGTGGTGTTTGTACAGTTTAGTGTAGGGTTAGCTGTAAGATTTTGGGTGTATGCATGTGGATTGCTGTTTGTTTGGTGTGCTTATGTTGTGTGTATGTGTTTTGGAACAGCAAATTTTTTCCCTAGGAAAAAATTTGCTGTTCTGAATGTTCAATCTTGTCAACGTTCGCTGATTAGGGGTCGATGTAAGAACATTCGAAAATGTAAACTTTAGGTGTTCTGATATAGACCCCTAAAAATTCTATCATTTTATCAGAGCACTTCCCCGCAAATCTTAAAAAATTAGTGCTCTGATTCATATCATCAAATAATTCAGATAGCTTTCAGCTTTGCCAGCCCACAAAACAAAAAGGCCATCAACAAACCTTCTATAAAACATCAGATTGCTAGATACTAATGGGTGCTTGAGCATATTCAGACATTCTCACTCAGCCATCACCATGTTGATGTAGCTATTGGCACATGGTGTGCCCATTCATCGTGAATGCATACAACAGGACTTCATCAGAGTGCTAAGTTACACTAATCTCTGAATTAAAATGCTTTGCATCAATCAGTCATGGCAGTCAAATTATCATAGCATAAATAAAATATGAATAAAACATGAAAACTGATTAAAACACAAAACACCATCTTATAACATTCAATAAAAATTATTCAAATAAAAAGCTTTTCTTAAAAATATTTATATAACTATAATATATAAATTTATGTTTGTATATTATTACATGATTAAATATGTATATGTATAAATTTATATTATAAATTAAAGGGCATTAGCTTTTCTTTTCAGTATATTCACTATTGATAAACAATCAGTTATACTTGCACTAGAGGAAGCATTAAGCCTGAACTACTACACCAATTCTTTCAGCTCTAAACAAGTTTCAGAATCACCCATTATATCTACAACTAATACTCTATCAATGATAAAAAAAGTAAACTTTTCAAAACTAGGGCAAACAACACTGTGTCTATTTAGGGTGTTGGTAGACTTAGTCTTATTCTACATATGTTCGCTTATTCTTTCACATAATTTCCTGTTAGTTTTCTCCATATAAAATGCATCACATGACTTGCAACTAGCAAGATATACCACATGCGTGGTATTACAGTTGTATCTCCTGGGGCATGGAATCATTCTATCAAAAATAAACCACTATGTATAGACCTTTGTGTATAGTCTATAAAACTTACAACACCCACCTTTCCTCATAACCCCCTGCCTAAAATTCTCATTCATTTTATGGGCATTACTCACTAGTAAACTTTTAACATTTCTCCCACTACTTAATACAATCATTGGTAAGGAACACAACACCATCTTGATCTTATCAGGGAATATTAGATTTCAGTTGTTTTTCACAGAAACAATATATCTGTGAACATCCCTACTATAGGGAATAGTAAAAACTGGGACTGAAGTACCAATGCTTTTATTGCAGTTCCCACTTCCAAAACACTTTCACCTAGAATCTGGTCACCTAAGGATTTCATATTTAAAATAGGTGCAAACCAACCATGTCACAGGCTAGAAATTTTGACCTTTATATTTATTAGTAGGTCGACTGGGTAACACCTTTCTGATATCATCCTCAACAAGTGTACCATTTGGCCCTTAACAGTGGCCTTTCTCTGATGGGATGGATGACAACTCATATAATGTAAGTAGGAGTTGGAGAATGTATCTTTTTTATATATACTGGAGGTATAGCATCCATAAAAAAAAATGTTCTTCTCCAACAGAATGTCCAAATACTTAATACTAGTTTAAAAAATTGACATGGCAGTTGAGGCTTAATGTCTTCTCTAGTTCAGGGATAAATTATTGTTTATCTATAGTGAAGGCATTGAAAAGAAAAGCTAATGTCCTTTAATTTATGCTACAAATTTACATATACACATATTTAATAATTTAATAATATACAAACATATATTTATATATTATAGTTACATAAATATTTTAAGAAAGGCCTTTTATTTGAGTCATTTTCATTGAATGTTATAAGATGTTGTTTTTGTGTGTTTTGTGAGAAGGAGCCTTGGTGAACAAAATCTTGTTCATAATATCAAACTTACATTAACGGCTGGGATATGACATTATGCTGTCTGTGTTAACTACACAAAATAAAAAACATACAGCAACAACAAAAATCTAGAAACAGTTGAAAACGTGCAGATGACAGAAACATACACGCACACACACACACACACACACACACACACACACACACACACATATATATATGTGTGTGTGTGTGTGTGTGTGTGTGTGTGTGTGTGTGTGTGTGTGTGTGTATGTATATATATGGATTCACTTCATAACACTGAAAACTCAAAACACTGAAAATGAGAAAACTTCATAATATAGAAGACCAAAACACTGAAACTTCAAAACACTGAAAACAGATGTCATACGTATACTGAGTTTAAACAATATAAATCATAGCACTTTCCACCAAGTGTAAGCAGGGGCAAGCCCACCTGCTCCCCCCATGTGGGAGGGGGGGCTTCACCCCCACACCCCCTGCTACTTAAATATATCAACTCCAAAATTGCACTTTGTGTAGTGAAGTGCAATCTTGGAGGAAAGTGCTATGATTTATGTTGTTTAAACTCAGTATATGTATGATATGTGTTTTCAGTGTTTTGAGTTTCAGTGTTTTGAGTTTTCAAGATTTTGAAGTTTCAGTGTTTTGGTTAGTGTTTTGAGTTTCAGTGTTTTGAGCTTTCAGTGTTATGAAGTGAATCCGTATATATATATATATATATATATATATATATATATATATATATATACACACACACACACACACACACACACACACACACACACACACACACACACACGTACACAGTATAAACGCCATTTAATGGCCTGCTCCTTAGCACTAACAGGAGCAATAGGCAAATGCTGCCAAGTCTGAGCCAAACTGTTTGCACATGTTATAGGAGCTAAAATAGCGAAAGTGCTGTTGAAACGCTTACACATACGTGCAGTATCTCCTGCTAAAATTAAATTCTGTCTAGTCTGAGCCCAACTGCCAAGAACTGCATTAATTGTCCTGCTGCGGATTACTGCCTATGTTTTATTCTAGAGTGTATAATTCATGTACTGTCCATGTAATACTTTATTTGATGTTCATTCTGCATGCAGCTCTTACAGAATAATGGCTTAAAATGATTTTAACTGCTCTGTGAAAGTGTCTGCTGCTGATTAATTTTACTGCTCTGTGATTTTAGTTGTTGATTGCTCCAATTCTGTGTTCTGTTGCATGAATAATATAGTATCCTAAGCCTCCCTAGCATTCCGTATTTTAATACTCTCACACACCCTCATCTCATCTTCCCTATCCTAGTAATCCCACATACCCTCATCTCATACTGTCCTCTAGGCTATTCCACTACCTGTTTAATATGTTATACAGAATCATTTAACTTGCTAACCCCCATACTATCATCTTGCTAATACTTTATATATCCCTCTTTTCTTACAGTTTGCGTACAGTGTATAACCTGACCTGAAGCCTCCCACCATTCCAGATATTCCTGGCTTCCTGACAGAAAAAATAACCTCCATGCAGGGATCCTCCACTGTTCCCTCAACTTCCTTTGTTTGTCCTATGATATCGGCCTAAAGTGTATGTATCCTAAAGGGCATGACATTGTAACCTTTCACTGTTGTATTTAACCCTGCGCTCCATTGCTAGCAGCCTACCACAGACTTCATTTACCCCACTATTTTGTTCTTAAATTAATTTTTAACTTTCCCTACTCTGCTCTAAATGCTTCTGTCATTGATTGCTTGTACACTAGGTGGAAGAACATACCTATTGCATAAGTATTCACTTTATCCCCCAGGTTAAACAAATACCAAATTATTTCCAAAGGATCCATTAATTCCCTGCCTTTAGCCTATAATCTCTGTGACCCTCTCTGCTCTTACCTAACAAATAACTACAGTAAACAGGTACTACACCCTCCATACTTTCCTTACATCTGAGCTCACCTACCTAACCAGTGATTGTTCTTCACAGTCTTGCCTTCTTTCTTCTCCTTGGGTCTACCCACTCTGTTCACCCTGCGGGCTCACTCTGCTCCCCTACCCTACCTCCAAATCTCACCCACCCCCAGTGCTCCTACATTTATCCTACCCATATGTCTTCACCCCTGTATCATTCAATCCACTCTCATCTCATCACTAACCCCTCCCCTCCCACCCTCCAATACTCTCTCACCCCTCCCATCTAGAATCCTTAAAGCTCTAGATACACTTCCATAATCCTCCCTCCTACACTGTCACCAATCATCCTGTTACATCCTCAGCACCTAACCCCCAACTATTCCATCATACCTACACCACACCATGTCTCTTCAAACCATTCTCAGCCCTTCGCTTAGCCTACTACTACTAATACCTATTTACTATGCCACCTCCTATTCCTCTTACAAACTACCCCCCTCTTTCCTATCCCCACCTCACCATCACCCCTGACACAAATCATATTACTGTCACATCTCATGTCCTCACTATATCCTCCTCCCTAGTGCTTCCAAACCCACTTCTCTGCTTTAAACATAAATTCTTATCCACCTCAATGAAGCATCATCTTCCCAAAGTACTACTGTACCTCCCACCAAACTCTAGGAGCAAATCCAAACCCCTGCTCTCTTTCCCATTTAATTTCCTATGCCTAGCAGGAAACATGCACCCCAACCCAGGACCTAGTACCAGTAGTAATCGATCTCCCCCCATTACCACCCATACTATCAACCCTAAATACCTCAAGATCTTGACCATTGATACCCAGAGCCTAAGAAACAAATTAGCCCACTTCCATGCTTGGCTATCCCAAACCCAACCTGACATAGCTGCTGTCTCTGAGACAGGGCAAAAACCCCATATTTCAGACTCTGAAATACTACCCCCAGGGTTTCAAGTACTTAGACAAGACAGCCTAAAAAAAGAAGGGTGGAAGAGTAGCCTTAATCTACTCTAACCTACTCTCCATCACTCCCTACCGAAAATCCTATTCCACAGTTTAACAATGCTGAACTAGTCATAGGAAATCTCAAACTAAATAACCAGAAAAACATTGCTTTATACCCCTCTATATCCCCCTGGAAACAACATTAACACACTTGGGGCCTCATATAATATCAAGCTTGAGACATTCATCCTAGGAGATGTGAACATTGACTGGAACAAAATTACTGCCAATAACCCCACCATTTCAATCAATCTATGTCATTTCACTCAACTCACAAATGCTATAGCCAGACCTAATAAAAATAAACCCCAGGCTCCATACTGGACTGGATCCTTGTCTCCCACCCTAACAAAATCTCCCACACTGGCACCTTACCAGACTCCATCAGTGATCACTTACCAGCTTTCATCCATAGAGCAACCCCCTCCCCTCTGCATCTACACCAATATATCCATATTCGGAATCTCAACAACTTTAACCCTACAGCTTTTTCCAATTCTCTCAAACTGATAAATTGGGACACTCTAAAAACTCTACCTTTGGACAGTGCTGTCAAATTCTTCAACTCTACTTTCTTAGACACTCTTAACTCCCAAGCTCCTCCAAGAATAAAATGTATAAAAAACAATTCCGCCCCCTGGCTTAGTAAAGATACCAAAACACTCATGCAACAAAGGGACAAGACCTGGAAACTCTGTCATCATGATAGGCACCCTGACACCCTTCTTAAATATAAACAACTTCAAAACTTTGCAAAAAAACATATCATACAAGACAAAAAAGCATATTATATCAAACTCCAGTCTAACCACTCTTCTAACCCCAAACAATTCTGGAAATCCATCAACTCACTTCTCAACCAAGGCACCAAAAACAACCCCTGCCCTGACACTAGTAAATCTAACCCAGAAATAGCCACTCTGTTCAACTCCTTCTTTACTAACTCTATATCTGAACTCACTAAAACATTCCCAAACAACAGCACCTCCCCAAAATCAAACCCTCTGCCCAACCTTCCAACCCAAATTCACCTCCCATATTCCACCTCAAACCTTTCCCTACCTCATATATAAAAAAAGTTTCTCTAAGCTAAAACCTTGCTCCAATGCTCCTGACAATATCCCATCACTCTTTTTAAAAATAGCAGTAGACAGCCTCGCCATCCCCATTAGCATACTCATCAACAGATCCACACAAGAATCTTATGTCCCAAAACTGTGGCATGCAGCCTTTATCCTACCCCTCCATAAAGGAGGCAAAAATAATAACATCTCCAACATCTGACCCATAGCGATTATTTCCCCTATTTCAAAAATTCTTGAGAAATGCATCCACCTCCAGCTCATGCCATTCATTACACATAACCAACTCCTCACCCCAACACAACATGGATTCCATCCTGGCCATAGCACAATAACAGCTCTTCTCTCCTTTCTAGACATCTTTAACCATGCCCAAGACTCTGGAGAACTTGCATCCACAGTCCTCGTTGACCTCTCCAAGGCTTTCGACACAGTCTCTCATACCCACCTTCTTCACCATCTTTCTAATCTTAACCTCTCACAAAACACCATTACCTGGTTCAACAGCTACCTCTCCAACAGATCTCAGGTAGTAAAATGGAAGACTGGATCCTCAGCCTTCCTTCCCACCCCAACCGAGGTACCCCAGGGATCCATTCTTGGCCCTATACTCTTCAATATCTTCATTAATGATTTCCTAACACTAAACTAGTACAATATGCAGATGACTCAACTTTAGTTTGTTCTGTATCAAACCTCCCAGAGTTCCAAACAATAACTCAAACTGCCTTTTCAACTACTGAGAACTGGATGCTCCAAAATCACCTCTCTTTGAATGCCACCAAATCAAAGATCCTTCTATTCTCTCCCTCAAAATCTATCCACCTAGACAAAACCTCTTTCAAGATTACAAGCCTTGCTAACTCGACTATAGAAGTTGTTCCTTTTGCTAAACTTCTTGGAGTTACTGTTGACGAACACCTAAAATTCGATACCCATATTCAACTAAATATAAAGAAAACCCATTAGAAACTTGGCATGCTGTATGGAAACTCCCACTTCCTCTTCCCATCACCAAGACAGACCCTCGCCACTACCTTCTTACTACCTTCACTAATGTATGGCGCTCCCTTACTAACCAGCCTATCCTCCTCCATCTCTTCTAAACTAAAATCCTGTTACAATAAAATCTCAAAGTTCGCCACCACCTCCAAATACTCAACATAAACCTCTCCATCAGCTGCAATGGTTAGAACTCCCAAACTACTTTGACTACCTCCAACTCATCACCACCAATGAGCTTATTTTCAAACCAACTATATGCCCTGCACTAACAAACATCCTAACATTATACACCCCAAAAAGAACTCTAAGATCTACCAACCAAAATCTAATCTCTGTTTATAAACCAAACCGTCCCGCTGGTCAACTTCTCCTATCCTTCTCCATCGCCAAAAAATGGAATTCTCTCCCTCCATCCTTAAGAACTTCTGAGAACTCTGAACACTTCAAAACCCAGCTGCATTTTTTCCTCTCCCAGAAATGGAAATGCAATTGCACTCCACCTACCTAACCTGCTGAATACATAAATACTTTATCGCACACAAAGTTTGTTCTTCCTTACCCTATTTACTGCCTTCATGCAAATGCTTCCTCTATACCACTTTCAGAGGATTTAAACCTCTGTATTAATCTAACATGCTATGTTTCATGCATAAATAACTTATCCATGCTAATGTTACTTCTATATCACTTTCAGATGATTTAAACCTTTGTATTAATTTAATCTTGTATCACTGGTCTCAACCACTAAACATGTAAATATGCTTTACATCCTTCTCTAAGCTACTGTTTAACTTTTGTTTAGTTTTTGCTATTTTGCATGTAAAATTTGCTGAGCTTGTTTCTGTTTCCACTATGTATTGTACATTATATTATGGAGCTTGTACTATGTATTATTGGAGCTTTTCTCCATGGGCTTCCACTGAAAATGGGCTCTTTGAGCCCAGTGGACCTCCCCGGTCATCAAACTGGAAATAAATAAAGAAATAAAATAAAATACTGGTGTAGAGTAATGGTCGCCCATGTTAGTAATAACCAGGTCAAAGATGTTGCTTCCTCTAGTGGGGGTCAGAATGAGCTGGTCCAGGTAGGGTTACCACCTGTCCCACTTTGTGAGGGACAGTCCCTCTTTGGGCAGTTGTGTCCTGACCAAAAATATTAAAAATGGCAAATGTCCTAAGATTGTAGGACATAATTATGTCCCGTATTTTATGTAATAGTTGCATAAAATAGTTATTTCTGTATCTAAAATACCTAAATGTTACAAGAAACAGAATAAGCAACTAAACTGCTACAAGAATAAGGAAAACCACACAAGAACACGAAAACCAGGAGGAAAATAGCTATACCACGAAATGATAACTCCACAGCAAACCAGGAAGGTTTTTATTCCTCTTCGAAATCAATATATTCAAATGTACAGAAAGATACAAAATATTCTTCTCTAGCGCCTCGGCAAACTCGCCTTTACAGAGTACAAGAATAAGCTTTTATTTAGGCAAAAAAGTAAAGTTCTATCCTTTGTACTGACCATGGGTATGTGTCGGCCTGTAAAATCTGATGTGTGTCCTGAAAATGTCCCAATATGGCCATTTGAAAATGTGGCAACCCTAGGTCCAGGGCATTGGAATTGATGAATTCCCGGAAGCGTTGGGCCAGTGTATTGGTGTTTGAGTAGTTTTCCCAGTTGATGGAGGGGTAGTTGAAGTCTCATAGTATGAGAGTGTTGGGGTGGACCTTGATAGATTCCAGGGTGCTTAGAAATGTGGAGTGAGTATAGGGACATGGTTGGGAACCTATAGCAGGCTATGACCTGGATTCCTGTCTTACCCAATGTTAGTTGTTGTACCTAAAGTATCTCAGATGCATTATGCTGGGTTTACTAATCTGGAGGTCTGCATATCTTTTATGAATATGGAGACACCACTGCCTTTGGAGCTTTGGTCCCTGTTTCAGGGCTGAAAGGTGTGGGATGAGTTATATCCTGGTAGCTCAGTGGTGCTTTCTGCCGCTGTAAACCAGGCCTCCATTACAGCACAAATGTCGATGTTCTCCATTTTGATGAGTGCTTTGAGTGAGTGCATCTTGAGATTTAGACTTCTAGCATTGAGCAGCATGACCCTCAGATTGCATTTATTTATAGCTATTATGGTGGTAATTTGGTCTTTGGAACACCACCTAAAAAAGGCACTATAGGGGTGGCAAGAGCCTTAGCCAATATTCAGAAACCCAGGGGTGACTGATGCAGACCATCTCTGGCAAAGCATTGAGATCTGTCAATCATGTCATCCCAAGAAGACAAATACTGGATCCCCTTAGAATGACATCAGAAACTTATCCAATTGTTGAAGTCAATCATTTTTTGTTTGTACTGTGGTATCATTCTGGGTGATGGTAGGATACTGCTCAGGTCTGATGTAATACCTGCCTGGGCCACATAATCCGAGAGCTTCACCGTGTCTCTTTTCATATAGTCCAGGTAGGTGCATTTCAGGTCATTCACATCCACATGGGCAATGACAGAGCCATACTTGCACTTGTTGTGGAGTGACCTGAGTGCGTGTGTTATGTGTCGGATTCTGGCACCTGATAGACAGCTGACTGATACCTTCTCCTTATTCAACCTAGTGAGTAGGGCATCTATGTGCCTCACTATTGTGAGTGCCATCTTTGCTTGTGTTCTGTGCTTTTCTGGCCAGACCTGTTACTTGCCCTTCTCTCTGTCTCACCTGAGGCCATCCCTTCTACCTTTCACTTTTCTTTATGAAAATAGGATCAAACTTACAAAAAACAAATCCTCCCCCATTCTCTACTTATCAGTGCTCTTCTTGGTGCTTCTCTTGCTCTTTGCTGTACTCCTCTTTCTACTCTACTACTTTCTAACAGACTCATATTCCTTCTCATTTATATGCCAGATAGGTTAAGCCCTTTGGTGTGCACACCCACATTGCTTTTCATGTACAGCTCTGTGCTGTGCGTCACTGCCCTACCTGTGGCCATATGCTTTGGTCTAATGCTGGTGGGTACAACATTGTGTGCTGGCACATGTACTGCCTTAATTACATAAGGACAGCTTATTTATGATGTCATGTGCAACCCATGTACACAGTTTGGAAGCACCGCTTCTCCTGCATCTTGCTTTCAGTGCTGTACAACCAGTTAACACTGCCCATCTGCTTTATTATGTGGCTTTGTGCTCCATATGCTGGTGTTAACCCTCACCTGTTACATCTATAATTAGATTTTGGGCACTTCATGCAACAAACCTTCTCAGCTTTAATACTGATACTGCACAGACATCATATGCACGTCAGTGAATCCTAACTCACACTTATCAAGCAGATATAAATAGTCCTGATTTCAAATCTTTTAATTTAGCAACTTTGCCAGTTAATAGATTTTAGTTGTTTAATTGAGTGTGTAGAACGTTATATAAGGTTGGCTGACATAGATTTTAATTGTTTCATTGAGTGTGTAGAACATTATATAAGGTTGGCTGACATTTTGTCATCTTATTCTGATGAAGTCTTTGGACAAAAGCGCTAAATAAATATTTCCTTGACTGGAGTGCCTTCTGTGGATGTTATTTTGTGAGTCATCTGTTAATATACTGAGACATACCTACTGGATAGTCAAACATAATCTATGTTTCACTCTCCTTAAATGCACTTCCACACCTCACTTCCTTTCATCACTTTTCTGTTCACTATTCTTGTTGATTTAAACATTTTACATATTTTAAAAAAAGAATTAGGGGAGAGTGATGATGAACTGAAAACTGAAGGTGGCTACTGGGTTGTTATACATACTAAAATGTAATTCATCCAAACAGGAAAAGTTAGGTTTTACACAGAAAAGGGTTACAAAATAACTATATGGGGACATACAACTTTGAATAATGTGAGTTTTTCAGGCATTTTAAGAATGTCACGGAACTATCTGTTTGTGGAATAGAAATGGATACATATGTGCCTGCCTGTGTTCTTTGATTTGCTTTGTGACATCTTGGAGCAATTCACAGACAGGAGATGCATAATAAACATTATGTGATACACTCCTGACATAATTCTGTTGTTTTCCCAACTACTCTATTATTTTTTGTATGTGTAAACTATGGAGTCTGATGAATATTCAGACAAAATAAAAAGAAGAGTATAGAACAAGCAAGAAGTCTAGATGGATGTTTAGTACAGAAAATTTGGATACAACACAGTTAACAAGCTTCATCCTTTAGTCCTGGGGTTGAGCCCCTTAGTTACCATTTGTCTAATGTGCAACTTTGAGTCAGCCATTTACTCCACAATTGCTTGTGAAATTATATAGTTTTGTCTAGTGAGTTTAGCTGGTTAACAAATACGTTTAAAATGAAGTTATATTCATTTTACTACTTCCGCACTATATTAACAGCCACGGACAAAGTTGCATTCTGGGCATTCATTCCTGTCCACTGTTGAGTCACTTTAGCTTGGCACCATGGAAGGGACACAAACAGCAGGCAAGCATAGATTTTGCAGAGTAGTCTGGCTGAGTACTGAAAGACACAAAAAGGACATACAGGCCACATGCCTGCTGATTTTGTTGCTTTTAATTAAATTTTGTGCATTACAATTTAAAAAGTTTATTTAGACATGTTGCATTTGTGCATAGTTATACTACATTTAGATGGTTGTCCACAGCTAACAATACTAGCTAGAGTTTTTTTTTTTTTTTTTTTTTTTTTTTTGTCGTTTGGCAGTATTTTCCCTGAATGCATTTTGCATATACAATGTATTTGTTTCTCAGTACATAAAGGACTTATTTTTCTTGTCTGAAGTGCCAGGTATCTGATATTTTCCTTTCTGCCAGTACATCACTTCATTTTCTATGCTAAGGATTTGTCATGTTTCTGAAAAAGTAAATTACCTTCTTGACAATTAATTAAGTTTTCAGTATGTTGAAAGAGTTACTGTTCAACACACCATTTCCATAACAACAATGTATGTGTCAGTTTTTCAGACACTTGCTATTGCAAATTACTGTCCTGTCTTTGTCTGCATTCTGACTAGAATGACAGAAAAATAAATGTATTATTTGCATCTATAGTTCTAGCATGAATCATCTGTATACTATTCTTCTGAAATGCATCTTGAAATCATTTTACACTTTGACTAAACATACATATTTTAAAATAACATTCTGTTGTACAGTTTTCCAAACATAATGTAAAACTATGATTTCCCAATCAGTAACATCTTAAGACTATAGCTAAAAACTGTAATTAAATTTTCATCAGATTCATCAAATAATTAATTCCAGTGTAGGTCAGGATGCCTGAACCATGGCTCATTTCTAATGATGCAAGGCTGGTGTGTGATATATATATATATATATATATATATATATATATATTCAATATGTGCAGTGCTTAAATTAACTTTTTTTCAGCTTGTTACTAGTATAGATTTTTTTCAAATCTCTGTTTTGTCAATCATGTTATTTTCAAACAGCTGACAAATTGTTCTGATTGTAAAATACATAATATGCATCCATCTCTGTGGTTTTACTTTCTTTCTACTCTCTCTCTCTTTCTCTCTTTCATTTAATAATCAGTTCATGTCACAGCACTGGTCACATTATTTTTTTCAGTTTCATGTCAATATAACTGTGACACACAGTGTCAGCATAACAGTCTTGAGACTCCAAGCTCAAAACTGAACATTTTAATTATCTTAGTAGCACGTAAGCTCAGGAATCGTTGGAAAGAAAGGTAGCAGCATTGGTAATGATAACAAATGTCTATCATAATGTTATAATGATCTTTACTTCTTTCTTTACACCAGTGTCTTTTCATCCATATGTCTATATTTATTTTCACATTAAATTCAGCTAACATAGGGATAACAACAGACTGGAAGCCTGGTGTATTAGTAATCCTTTTTTTTTCACATTTGTAGATTCCATTGCTTTATACCAATTTTAGAAATGTTTGGTGCATTCCTGCTGTATCTTCACTCTGATAAGTCTTGTTTCTAATGGCTTTGGTTGCTTGTATGTATGTATTATTATATGGTACCGTTTATGCCAACACAACTTGTCTTGTATACAGAATACTTTTCTCAAACTGTATAATACCACAAATGAAAATACAGTTAAAAGAAAAAAAAGGAAAAATGTAAAAAATGCACAATTCTAGGTTCACAAAGTAATGATAAAAATACAGAGAGAATTACCTTCTGTTTATGGGTCGCAAATATCTCTGCTTCTAGAAATGGCTGCCCCTAGATACACAGTATGAATAATGATACATTCAGAAAGTTCTAGAAAAATAACATATATTTCTTTTATTTAAGACATAATCACCTAGTTAGCTAAACTGTCATTTTTTCTTTGCAATAAAGAACATGTATTTTACTGTCATAAGAAAGTCATATATCATGGTAATCTTACAATATTATAAACATTTTACTAATATTAATATGCATATTCAGTGCATAAATTATGGCATACTAAAAAAACTTTTTTTTTGCAGATTTAACAACTTTTCTATTCACTCTGTTTATGTATCATATCAAGATGTAAGAAGGCTTGTTTATTCTCTTTTCATTTTTTTATTGTCTGAGATGCCGTATGGTCATTTTTTAACAATTAATTTTAGTTAACATCATTGAGTGCAAAAGTAAGCATTTATGCTACATCTGTTTCATTTTTCAGTATTTTAACTGAATTTTCACAGCACTTTTTCTTCCTTTTCATTGCTATACAGTAACTGCATGGCATTTTTTTAAATCTGCTGTATACTTACTCACGTTGTGGCTGAAAAAATAGAACAATGCAGTGTATATTTAAATATGTAAAACTTACACTGTTCACATTTTTGGTAGAGGATGGATTTACTGTCTCATTCCTTCTGTAATTCAAAATTAGTACTTAAAAAGTTCTATGAAAGCTTACACATTTGTTTGGCAGAATACTTTATGCAATTGTGACGTTAACCATTTTCACTGAAGGAGGCATTTAATATTCACTTCACCTTATCTCACAATGATGTAGAGAATGCTCTGCGATAAATTAAGCCTTGTCTATCTGTAAAATAGATGAGTTAATGCTAATTGATAACTTATTGAGAACTAAACCATGCCTACATCATCCAATATATCAAATAAAATTTATAAACCTTGGATTTCAGGTAGCATTTAATATTTCATAATGCTAATTTAAATTCTCATAATTCTGAACTGGTTCAGGGGCCATAATATTTATATTTCTGTATGTGCTGCAGATATTACTTGTCTGCACATTCTGTTTGCTTAAAGTGTTCTTTCTTTTTCTTTTTTTTAAATTTGTACAAGAATATGTTTTGTGATGTAAATAAGTAGTCCTATGCTCTGAAAAAGGACGGCAGATAAGTAACTGTTATTCTTTTCTTATGATATTTTAAGTTTTTTGCATGTCTGCAAAATCATAGAACTTAATTCTTCATACTCGGTTTTAAGTAAATGTCAGGTGTTGCTGCTTTAATTAAATCCATTTCATTTTGGATGTAAAAATAATTAAGTCGAAGATGAAGAAGAAATATTCCCAGCAGCTCTCATGTCACCATTTATATTATATAACACATCATACTTTTCTACATTGAAACAAAGCTAATCTTTCTCGTATATTAAACTGTTTTAAAGCCAAGTTTGTAAAGTAATATGCACAAATATATACAAATTCCTGCAGGGTTACATCAGTCTCAAACAAACCCTTTAAGTGACAACAGTCCTAGGACTTTCTGTATTACAGAAAATGAGTCTATTTTATGTCTTAAAACTGAAATCACCAAAATACTAACAAGTAGAATTAAGCAGTGCCATGTAGAATGCTAAATTAGGTAAATAATAAACACACATAATGTAATATTAAAAATAGGTCATCTATTCTTTACACTATTTTTAATCAATAAATCATATTTTTTCATCTAAACATTCAACTACTAGTACTTGAACAATCATATGAGTGAAAGCCTATAGAATACAATTTATATAAGTTGGTACTTTTATTCCTTTATCTATCTATCTATCTATCTATCTATCTATCTATCTATCTATCTATCTATCTATCTATCCATGGGGCTGACTGTCTATGCCCATTTTATTTTCTTTCACAGTGTGAGTCCAGTCATTAAGATTACCAAGCTTAAGTGCTTTCTTGTTTAAGGGTTTGCTTACCAGCGTTGTCTTTTATATAGTACTCATAATGCTGTGTTTGTATATCAAAGATCTTAAACAGAACAATCAATACAATTGAAACAATGGTTGATACTTTTGCTGAAAGGCAAATGCCATCTGTGACGATAATGCATACTGTGTGTATTTAAAATAATGCATTCATATATTAAACTGAATGTTCAATTAATTCAGATGATACATTCCCGGAATGTGAGATTTAATTAAAGAGAGATTCGAATTTAAGAGTTACTTATTTTATGTTGCATATTATAATCATCAGCCACATATTCTGTCCATGGCATGGAGGAAGGCAATTTTCCCTTCTAGCACTCCTTATCACAAAATGGAAGAATACAGTGTGTGCTGAACAATATAAATGTTTAATAAAGAAACACAGAATGCAATGGTATAAAAGCCCCACTTACTCTGCCTATCCTGCACTTTGTACCATGTGCTGGATGCAATACAGATTGAATTGAACTAAAAATATATTACTTGTTTTTTTTTTTGTTTTGTTTTGCTTTTAAGACTAGTAACAATAATACTGTTACTGCTTTAACTGTAAGACCACTTAGTGTAGCTGTTCAGACTTCTCACTGCCATTTCATGAAACAATGCATTTTTGTGTGGTCATCTTTGTGAAGTAAAGAGATAAAGCATCAATGATTGTATAGATGTTTGGGTTCAGTTAATAGTTCCGACTCTGAAGTAGGCAGCTAATGAGGGATGGCAGTGAATGACCAAAACCAAGTCATGCATCTGAGAGAAGAGAGGGTATGTGTTCAGCTTAAGAAGCACCAGTTATGAGACATACCTGACAAGTATACCCTATGTGGGTGCACGGGATGTGGGACCATGAGCCTGACAAGGCAAAAACAGCTCTAGCTAGGTGCAGTGGGAGTGTAGGTGCAGGCACCCATGAGAGTTTAAAGCAATAGGAACTGCATCCTGCCACCTTGGAAATGGATGAGAGGTTAGGAGCAACAGAAAGTCTGCTGACTCCCCTAAGAATGATACCCCATAAACCTCTAGTGTCACCACTCATTTTTATTTATTTGTTAACCAGCTAAGCCCAGTGAGTACAAGTTCCATTTTCAGGTGCAAACCAAGAGCACTGTTTGGTTAAGTGACTTGCTTAGAGTTACCCAGTAAACAAATATAGAATGAGAGAATTGAACCCCAAAGTAGAGTGAGCAGATCATTAGCAGCTTATACCTTTAATCCCCTGTGCTAACTGACACGTGTCATTGTCTTTTATGCCCAGTATCTTTGCTTATTTAGAAATGAGAGAAATGGCTTCTTCCAAGGGAGTTGGTAACCCAGTGATCAATGGGAGGCGAGGTGAAAAAGTGCATATAAATACATTCTCAGATCTTTCTTGAACTACCTACCTTGCAGTGTCAAATAATTGCCATGCTCTAATTCACCTCATTTTAGTTAAGATGCTGGCAGTGTGGTTTAAGGTTTCCCTTAATATTTATAGAAGTCTCTAACTCAGATTTTCTCTATCTACTCACTTCACTTTGCAAAATAAATTGGGATAGCATCTACGTGTATGCTTTTTTTTACCCAGCCAGTGCACAGCTTTAAGTTTGTCTAAGATTCCTGTTTCTATCTGTGTACTTACATGTCTGAGATTCCCTTATCCATCTGTGTATCTGTTGCACATAGACAGCACTCAGTACTGTAAATACTGTAAATACATTGGAAGAAATCACACACAACAGTGCAGCACCACCAAAATGAGCCTCCAGCGGAGTGCCAGTGCCTGTGGGCTGAGGTCCACCATGTAAGTCATCTCACTGGGACAACAGATGTATTACAAGGGTTACTAGCACTAAAGGGGGTAGTCAAGTGGGTCTGAGAATCTTCAACACCAAGAAAAGATATACAATCAAGAAGGTCACTGTAGCTTACCCTGAAAAACAGAAACTTAGTTACGTAAGTAGTTTCATAGGCAATGACAGGTTTAATAGAAGGGACATCCCTAGTTCCAAACAGTGCACTCCATTGAGACCCTGAAATTTTAATGCTGAATGACTCAGTAAGAATGCACACCTGCAACTAACAAGGTGATGGGAGCCTGTATAGCAGCAGTTTCATAAGGACACCCTCTGACTCACAGTAACCCTACCCGGGTCTCCTTCTAATGACCGAAACGCCGATTCGCCGACAGTGAAATAACCGTCACGAAACGACCGACAACGCAGTTGACCGACACGCTCGAATCCCGACAGACGGAAGACCGACAAGGGGAATGTGTAAGCGCGACCTGGTAAGTATGCGATAGTGAGGGATTTAGGAGTAGGGAGCGGACAGGTAAGTGTGCAATACTCAGGGATGTAGGGTTAGGGTGTGTGATAGGTGAGTGTGCGGTAGTGTCGGAGTTTGGGGTTCGGGGTGTGTAAGTGAGTTAGGGTTAGGGTGCAGGTAGGGAGAGTGTGCGGTAGTGTCGGACCTTAGGGTTAGGGTTTGGGTTAGGGCTAGTGGATATGTGTTGTAGTGTACTGTGTTGTTTACGTGTAGTGTGTCGGTGTTATGGTGTTCAGTGTTTCGCGTTGTCGGGTTTGTGTGTTGTCGGTTTTCTGGCGTCGGTTATTTCACTGTCGGCGAATCGGCGTTTCGGTCATTAGAAGTAGACCCCCCTACCCTTCCTTTGTGAGTGCAGTATCCTCCGTTGTTTCATCCTGCCCAAATAAAGGAACAAGACTGGTGATGGTAGGCTGAAATGCAGATAATTATAAGAAGACTGGCACTTAAAAATGGATATCTTAACAGTTTAGTAAAGGCCACTTATACTGGCAGTTGTCTTGGATTAAGCTTAACCTCAATGCTGAGTGTCAGCACACCAAATAACCCAAGGTTCCATCTCCTCTTTCTATATTTACTGCCTCCATGCACCTTCCCTTAACAGTTATAATATTACATATAATTTCTAAACGGAAATTGACTATAGCTATATTTTGGAAAAATGTAGACTTGACAATATTTCTCCCTCCCCAAGTCAGACTCCCACTATAGTATCAATGTCTGCTGGCTGGAATAGGTATGTATTTGTGATGCAGTTCATTCATTTGTATTCATTCATTTATTCATTCAGTCATTAACTCTCCAGTTACCCACTTAATACACTGCAAGGGTATGGCATAACTGGAGTCTATCCAGGCCCTCAGTTGCCACAAGGCAAAGGAACTAGTCCTGAATGGGGTGCTAGCACATCATGGTCTACATCATTCTCACGCAGCATGTACAACTAAGGGCAGTTCGGAAGAATGCCATTTTAACTATTATATGTCCTTTGGATATGAAAGGAAACCAGAGCATCTGACAAAACCCTACATGGAAACAGGAAGGACATACAGACTCCACAGAAAGACAGCTAGAAATCAAACCAGTGAACCAAGTGCTGTGAGGCAGGAATACTCACCACTCTGTTACTGTGCCCATCTACCCAACTACAGCTCCAATTAATTTCATTCATTTGGCAGCAATAACGATGCATACCGTGTTAATCTGTATAGCAGTGGCTCAGAAGATAATTTTGAAACAGATGACAAATATGATCGCGGCACCCTTGTAATTGGATATTTTTCTGTTAGTATTGTAAGTTATAAATGTATAACCTTTTGCTTAGTGCAGAATGAAACAGCCATGACTGCACAGTATATTGCAGGTTTTACTAGTGCAATAAAGTGGTGAACATACAGCTGACATAATGGCTAAAGTCTTCACCATCCATGCACAAGGTACAAGGTTCTTTTCTGACCTCTAGACAATGCCTGTGTGGAGTTTGCATGTTCTCCCTTTGTGTCTGTGGGGTTCTTCCCAAAAACATGCTTGGTGTTTCCTTCTCAAACTCACCCAGATTGAAACTAGTCAAGCAGAGCAGCATAGGCTCCAGATAGTACCTATGGGGGAAGAGCTTTATACACCAACAACTTTAGGCATCATCTGTTGTGCACAGTTCCTCTAGATAGAACATGATTCACAGACTGTACCTCATATCAGGGATAGCCATTCAATGGTGTAAAAATTGTCTCTAGGTTATTTGGTCATATTGACTAATGTCACAAAAAATGAGCATAGTGGGCTGACCATCCTACTTTGACCTCTGCCACGGTGTATGTGCCTGCACTGACCAGTGTGTGCCTGCCATAAAGCTTAGCCCTGTTTCAGTAAGCTACTGGCATGACAGTGTCCAGTTGCTCAGCTTGCTTTATCTGCTATAGCTCTGTTGAGAGAAAGCTGAATGTAAAACCAATCAACCTGCCAAATATGAACTAAGAATTGCTGCACTCTGTGTAGGTTCACTGATTCACTGATAGGATGAAGTTTGGAAGTGGATGCATTGATGGTAAATGGGTGACTGGACATCCAGAGTATCCATGAGAAAAACGGAAGGGCAGTGCAGCAAAGGCACTTGGCTTGGGATCCAGGGAGAAGAAAGATGCCATATGTAGTGAGGAAGAGTCTCTAGAAAACAGGGAGGATGTTAAGAGAATTTTTTTCAAACTCATGGCAATCAGACTACAGTGAAAGTATTAGGTAGCATTAATAATCTCAGCCTATACCCCACATCAGGGATGTGATAGCAAGGAATCAGTGATTGCAAAGTAATCCCCAGTGAAAGAGTTGGTCCACATCATAAAACAATGGTAGCCACAATCAGCTGGAAGTAGTTGTCAGAGAAGGCTCTAAGATCAACAGAGACTTGGCTGAAGATCTGGAAGTTGACTGGAGTGAAAGCTCAACAGTCCAAGATAACGCTTAGTGATTTAGCTCTTCAGGAGGAAAAATAGGAGTCAAAGATGAAGTCGGTTTTGGCAATTACATAACTGATGCACAATTACTTACCTACACTAATCCAACATCAGTAAAGCTGGAACCCAGAGTGATGTAAATGCCTCTCAACTGGTCATTTATATTAATGATGTAAACACGGCTCCATATGCTTAGTCTTCCACATTTGGAAGAGAACTCTAAAACTATATAATTCTATAAATGCTGTAACACAAACTTTTCTTTTTACACAGAAAAATTTTGCATGCATAAAGGTGCATGCAAACATTTTTTTGTGTGTGTGAAAAGAAAGATTTGTTTTGCACCTTTAGACATGCCCCGGGATTTATGAACCTTGCGCCAGGCGCCAGCATAGCGTCGGCGTTATAACGCCAAATATGGCTGCTGAGCGATTCAGGTATGAATGAATTCCACGTGCACTACCGGCGTGCGCCGGACCGTCTCCGCCCCCGGCGTAGGTATGCAAATCACACTGTGTGCGGTATTGCACCATGCAAATGAGGGCAAATAGCGATCCACGAAGTGGCGCGAAGCGTAAGGAACGCGGCAATGTAAACCAAAAAGCGGTTTACATTTACCCAAACATACCGGAGGAGTAACGGAAGGCTGTCAAAGTCAGGTATCATATAGGTGCAATATGCCAATGTGGAAAGGCACCGAGAATGTCCAAAAAAAATATGCACAAAATGTAAAAAATGACAGACATGGCAGGTACGTAGAAAGAACAGCAGGGACCCGGGATACGTGCACAGAAGTTGCAAAGCAATGAAATAATATGACAATGTCCTAAAAGAGCAGTATAACGCATCAGCTGCACAGCCACCACACACGATAGAATGTATGTAAAGCTTCAACCCCAGCGCAATGGTTGTCAAGGAGTGGTGGCGGTGTTGGGAGCCGTAACAATGTATTAGTAGTTAATTCCATGCATATGAGGCAGATAATAGTGAATCGCAAAATGGCTGGCGTAAGGATGGAGCAAGCGAGCGGTACTACACCGAGTGGCCTACGAGATACATGTCAACCACAGAGGGTGTACCACTGTAGGAGGAAGGATATTGGAGGTCAGCAAATCTGGGCTGTACAATGCACATCACAGCATCAGGACTGGCGTGTTAGGAAATAGATGCGCTGAGAGTACAGAATGCGCGTACAGATGCATGTGCACGAGGATGACTACGTTCCCTAAACCAGTCATGTGGCGGCCTCACCGTCAACAACCACGGATATAGGAAGGTAATGCGGAGAATACGAGGAAATGCGGAAGCAGTGTAAATGGAGCCGTAATGAGCAATCAACACCAATCAATGCAGGAAGGGCAAACGCCGGCAGCTGATAACTCTGCATGCAGACTCCTGCATAGCGGGAAAGGGAGGCATATGAGTGCAAAGATAGTAGGGGATGTAGTAGAAATGCAAAGAGCAAAGAACCGAAATAGCACAGCCAAGTACAGAGGTAGCATAACTGCGGCTGCAGATAAAATGCATCATATGCCATGTGCCTGCAGGATGCAGTAATGTAAGATGCAAGGCGAAGGCAATGCAGGCAACTGTAATGTAACACTACAGGCAGTACCGTTGCAGTTGCAACCATAAAACCACGGAAATAATCCATGGATACGGCTGCACAGACACACCCAATGACATCACCGGGTATACAGCACAACAGTATTAAATGTGAATGCACACAACACACAGCGATTTCCCAAACGCCGCACCGTAGGGTGTAAACAGACGGGGAACTTTTAATATGTATATGCTGGGTGCCGCTGTGGCCGTGATGCATAGGTATGTGGCAGAGACAGACGGAGTTGCGGAGGGTGGTGCCGACAACTACCGTAGGCCTCACAGGAGAAGGAGAGTGTTCAGACCAAGGGTGACCTACCAGGGGCTGCGAGACCTGGAGATAGTAGAGCACTACAGGGTGGACAGGGACACTTTACAGCAAATAGTGGAGCTGTGCCGGCCACGCCTGAGAACAAGAGACAACAGAGGGGAGCCCATCCCAGTGGACACAAAGGTATGTGTGAGCTTGCGAATACTGGCTACAGGTACCTTTCAAAGGCCCACCGGGGACATAATGGGCATCTCACAGGCATCAGCATCCAGGGTACTACACCAGTTCCTGGATGCCATGTTACCACATGCCCATGAGCACATAAATTTCCCCACATCTCAGGAGGAGTTGGCTAGCAATATGCGCCGCTTCCACCGTGTGGCACAATACCCGGAGGTCCTGGGTGCGATAGACTGTACGCACATAGAAATTAAGTCACCACCGGGAGGAGCGTAGACCCTACATAAACCGCAAGGGATACCCCTCCATCAATTGCCAGGTCGTGTGCAATGCGCCGGGCATTATTATGGATGTGTGTGCTGGCAGCCCTGGAAGCTACCACGACTCCCATATCTGGCATGCCTCACAGCTGTATCAGGTATTAGCCAGGGGACATCACACAAGGTCACCTTGTGGGGGATGCTGGCTACGCACTGGAGCCGTGGTTGATGACACCCATCAGAAATGCACACACACACATGCAAGAACGCCATAATGAGGCACACGCACAAACGAGAATAATCATAGGCGTGTGTTGGGATGTTGAAATCACGGTTCCGCTGCTTGGATACATCCGGTGGAGCCTTGCAGTACTCTCCAGGCACAAGTGCCCACATATTCATAGTATGTTGTATGCTACACAATATGATTCTGCGGAAACAGCTGCTGCAGGGACATAATGCGGAGGCCACCAAGCCCGCCACAACTGCCAGGGCAAGCACAGGCACAGGGCGTTCAGCGCCATGGACACACTGAGCCAGCGCCAGTAGGTAGACAGAGGCGTAGCCAATATGCCTACGCCCTGGCAAAGAGGGAACGCATAGCACATACTTTGACAGTGTAGGCCCCATGGACTGACACCCCCTGACCTGCACACAGTAAAATGGACGCCACACAAACATGTCCGCCCGTAATGTGTACCGTATGTGCGGACGTATGTGTGACTCCAACAAAGGCACCGCCCAAACACTGCACACCCAATAGCCAGCAGACCATGGAGCGCCAACACCTCAACGCCGCCGGTTCTACAGCACCGCGGCGTAGCCATATGCTGCCACTATCGCCGCCGTCGACCACATATGTA
>NC_056737.1:995935725-995957805 GCF_019279795.1 Protopterus annectens | reverse complement strand
TGTCTTTTCCCGGAACTAATGCTCTGCGATTGCATATTCTTCACGTCACCCGTCAAACGCGGATCACATGATGTGTTGCTTCAATAATCTCCCATATCCTCTACACGACTGCTACGTACCCTTCTGTCATACCACGTGGTGTCTCCTTCCCTGTATCCACTGTAGTGTCTACAATCACTATTTACTCTGCTGTGTGTTCCCCTGACCTATGTTCAGATTTAACAGTATGTGGGTAGGTCTTTGACCCGATATCACTACTGTTAACAGAAACACAATGTAGTCTGGTCCCTGATCTACAATACACAAAAAGGCAGACACTCCTTACCTGGGCCTCCTGTTTACGGCTGCACGTTTTCTTCTTGGGATCCACTTTCCCGCTTTTCAGCCACAGATCAGACAGTAAACAGCCTCTTTACACACAACAATTCAGTCGGAGGTCTTTTCATTCAAGCAGAACCATTTATGCATATTCTCCAGTGTACATGTCTAACCAGCCATGTACTCTGACCTGTAGCTTACCAAGGGAATTCCGGATTACAAGGATCACAATGTGAAATAAGTTGTTACAACCAGACTGTAGTTATCAGTAGGCTTTTCTAAGTGACAGCCGATAACACAGGAGGCTCGGGTTCGGAAAGTTTTAGTAGTGTACACAGGCAGGCTAAATAATATACAGTCCAAGTATGAGAGTTTTGTCTGACTCTTTACAGTCAGCAGTTTCTTTATATAGTGTTTACAATCAGCTTTTGCCCACCTTACTGACGTGGTCGGTCACAGGGCATTTCCATCACTATGGTCCATAATAGTCTATACATACGTGGGTGCTGGGGTCGTGCTTTTAAAATGTTTTCCCATGGGAATAACACAGCCTTGCAAGGCACCTTGTACATTACAGTATCCTTTTTGTGATTGTAGCTGTTTCAAGGACCCTAGACTGTTACGATACAGTGGACAGTTAATTTCTTAATACGTTGCTTTGTCTCTCTGGTAAGGAGTTGTACTGCTATCTTCGATAGAGCTCACAAGGCCATCCTCCTCTGGGGAAGGAGTGCTGTTATGCATGTACATACATTTATTGTTCTGTAACCCAGCAAATTATTAATGATGACAGACATGAGCCTGCTGTACTGCTTACTGCCAGGTTCAGAATTCCATCACAGTACAGCTTAGCTTCACCAATTACATGCAGGCTTAGTTCTACTGCCATATTGTACGGTACAATTCAATGCATTATATAGTATTTCGAGTGTAAACTGGAACTTCATATGTGTTTCTATATATTTTACGAACAACATCCATCCGGCCATATTTACCTTGACCGTGTGTATTTGTCCGTCCAGCTACGCTAATCTCCACATGTGATGTCCCAGCTTCCCCTTCTTTGCCTGTAGCACCCTGTTAGGACGTCCTGTTTGGTAGGCACCTGTTCCGCTATATGTGATCGACTTCACTGCATAGATAATCATCGATGCGGTGGTCCAACGACCCGACTTGTCCACATGTGTACAGTTATGTGCACCGTGTGGTATGCAAACCTAGATGGTTTGGACGGGTACATACTACATGCAGGATGTACACATTCTGCTGACACATTCACATGCAGCCATTTACATATCTGTACCTGCGGTGGGTTGGTGACATGTGGGTGCGATTTGCCCGCGTGGCATTGCCTAACACAAACATCTTACCACAGTTCAGGTATGCACATTGTGTGTGGTTGTATAGCTGCACACGGATGCTAGCAGGTTTGGGTGCAGAGGTATACATGGGTGGGACTGACATGTACAATGAGGCTATTGTGTAGTACATCCGAATGCATGGGTTCTGCTTCTGGATATTACACTTCATCATACGCCATCCAGTGTATGCAACAGAGACGTTGCTGGGTGTGGGATATGTTGCTATGCACATGTTTGCCTGTGTTTGAGGTATCTTGCTTCCTTACTGTTGTTATGTGAACACAGCTACCCGGCTATGTACTCTCACTACTGCTTGTGACCATTATGGTTGGCACCTTTTCCAGTGCCCATAGTGGGGCATGTTATGTGGAAACTTGATTTGCAGGACTACACATACCCACGGCTAGTGCGGTTGACAGATCTTCACTTGTTTGCCATACTATAAGCTTATTCTGTAAGCATTTGGGTTCCTTATTTATTTTCTTATGCCATGTCTGTGTTTCATATCGTAATGTATATGTTTTATGCTACTATTACATGTATATTGCGTGAATTTTCTTGACAGGGGATCGGAGGTCATTTTCCATTTTACGATTGTTGCAGGGACACAACTGTCCAATCAGGGACTGTCCATGGCACATTCGGACAGCAGGTAACCCTGGTGACCATGGCCATGTCGCTACTGGGGTTTCCACCTTTACAGTTTCCGATCTGGGATATTTACGGGACTCACATCTGACTTTACAGGCCGACACATACAAACGGTCACTATATAGCATAGAACTTCACTTGTTTGCCTAAATAATAAGCTTATTGTTGCGGCAATTTGCTTGCTTATTCTGTTTCTTGTGTCATTTAGGTATTTCTGTTACAGGAATAACCAATTCATGCTACCATTACATTAAATACGGGATATCATTGTGTCCTACAATCGTAGCACATCAGCCATTTCTAATACATTTTTTCGGGACACAACTGGCCATGGAGAGACTGCCACAACCAAAGTGGGACAGGTGGTGACCTTAGTCGCTGCTCCTATGTCGGTGCGGCGCGCTGACATGCGGCTGTACACCTTCTCTGAGTGTAAACACTGACGGTGCATTGCGGGACGAACGCGGTCTTATGCGTATCCTTTGCTCCTTGGACGGGTACACTTATGCCTTTGTGGCTTCTATTTGCTTCTCCGTTAATTTGGGACGGGGACTATGTTGCATACTGTACGTGCGTTTCATTCTGCACAGGACCTGGCTGCTGCCATTACTAATGTGGGCGGACCGTGGCTGTCAGCACATTAGGTTGCTCACCTCATGCCGGCTTAGACACGCCTCCAGACGCATCCTACCTGGGCTCGCTCACGTACACTACGCACGTGTCTGTGATTCCGGTGCGCTCTCATTAATATGTATATGGTGCTACTGCGCCGGCTATTCCATGCACCGCCGGCGCAGGCCTTACGCCGGCCTTGCGCCGAGCTTCATGAATCCCGGGGATGATTTTTAACCGTTAACTAAATTCAAGCAGTTGCGTCTTTACTATTTTAGTGCCTGATGAGAATATGGCTACCAACACATTTAGACAGCTGAGATACCAAAATTGTTTGGTGACAATCTGGTCTTAATAGCCATATTCTCAGTAGGTACTAAGGTAGTGAAGCTGCAGTAGTTTCTAAGTGGTGATACACTGATGATGCAAACTTTATGTTTATTTATTTTTATTTTGCATTTGTTAACCGAGTAGAGTCCGGCTGGGCAAGTAGCCCATTTTCAGGGGACACCCGGGGAGTTAAGCTCCATAGCAATAGTACCAAAAGATTACAACAATTTTTAAAAGATTTACAGACAATATACAAAAAGTTTGACAGTTGTCAACAATCACAATTTACAAAAAGGTGAATGTAAAACAGAAAACATTACATTTCCTAAGCCTTACTACAGAGACTAATATGAAACTCATTAGACATCCATTGTGGCATTTTCAATTGGAGGAAGTAATACAAGGAGATAGCAGGATAGAAAACATTTGATCGAAGGCATGAGAAACTAGCCAGGAGTATTACAGGAGCACAGCCATTGTTGAGTGAGGTATTCCTTTAGGAGTTTTTGAAGGTATGACAATGTTTTTTTTAAGATAGTCTGGGGTAATAGGTTCCACTGTTTGGCTACTTTTATGGAGAAGAGAGAGCCACTGAAGTAATTATGGGACTTTGTAACCTTGAGTGTAAGTTTATCAGATGATCTAAGGGTCCTGGGGCTGGTATTTACTTGCAATAGGTTGGAGAGTGCAGGGCAGTTTTCAGGTTTGTGGATAGTAGAGTGGGCAGCGGTGAGCTGATTTCTTTTTCTAAATACATGACCTATCTATCATTAATAATCCCCCTTTCTCTATCAGTGATACAAAGAAAATATCAAATCCCAATGTCATCATAACCAGCTTGTACATTACAGATACTAACAATTTCAAAAGCTTTTTCTCTCTCTGTCTCTATTACAAAAGAGAGAATGAGCTACATTTGTTGTCTACAGCATTTCTTTTACTAATTATCAGTGACAGTAACAGTACATGTACCTGTACTTACAGAAATGTGGTCGCAAACAATGAGGGCTCCCCTTCCCTGGTGATCGGGATCACTCCACTTCTCCAGACTAATGACCAGACTAAAATAAAACCTCTCATTTTAAAAACATCTAATTCCTCCACTGCCCCAAACCAGCATTTGATAAGACTGTAGACCAAAAATAATTGGCTGTAGTTCTCTGCCATTCCTCTGGCAGTCATCCACTACATCCAGGCAAAAGCAAGTTGAAATACCTGCTGAGACTCTGCTTAAATATTCAGACCCTGAAGGCCTAATAGAACATGCCGCCATATGAGTAACAAACTCATATTAGAGGTGTGTGTGTGTGTGTGTGTGTGTGTGTGCACGCGCGCACGAGCGTGTGTCTGTGTGTGTATGCATGTGTGCATGTGCGTGCGCGCGTGTGTGTGCACGCGCGCACGAGCGTATGTCTGTGTGTGTATGCATGTGTGCAAGTGTGTGTGTGTGTGTGTGTGTGTGGGGGGGGGGGTCAGCATTCAACAACACACAGCAATGAAATGAAACTGAATGCAAAATGGCAAAATGGTAAGCACCCCTCTGATTGGCTGAACTGTCTGTGTGATGTGCATATTCACACATGTTACTGATGTCAGTCAGTTCAAGGGAGATTTATGAAAGTTTCCTTATCAGTTTTGGGACTGCTAGCAGTTAAATCAGGAACTGTGGCAGTTTTGCAGACTAAAAATGAGGCATCTAGGATAAGAGCTATGCATATCATCGCTAAATGAACCCAGTAAATAATACTGATTTCCATCCTTTGTTAAGTAACCTCTCATGTTTCTGCTAGCCTGGTTGCAGATTTGTAAGTCACTGAGAACTGGGAAATGGAAAGCAATTTAGTGCGTTCTTTCCATGCAGTGAGCTGTCACCCAGGCCACACCTTCTACTTGTGCTACAGGTAGAGGTACGTAACAGGAAGGGCATTTGTGTGACCACTCCTGGCAGGTGTTTATCAAATGCTTCACTTGCACATTAGTAATGCAGTTTAACGATGTCCCTTTCCCACACAAATATCGAAAATGTAGTACAATGAAAGCTGCTTAGTGTCTGCCTGCACTCCTTCTCAATGTTTAAAAACTTAACTTATTAATTGTTGCTGACAGTAATCCTTTTCTGTCTCCAGCACCACCACGGGGGCAGTTTAAAGTGTCTAAAAACTATCAGTTTTCTCTAATAACTACTCGTGGGAAACTATTAGAAATGAAACTCGGTCTTCTTTTCAGTTTGAAGAAATGTGATTTTAATAAGGTTGTTAGGCACTGTTTTACATATACAATTATAACCATTCCTCCTCCACACTCAATTTGCAACTATTAGATTCTGTATCAGATATAAGGAAAAGCTATTTCACTGCCCAGCAGAACATCTAGAATCAAATATAGTTGGTAAAGTCCTTGACAGATGCCTGTTCTGACTTACATTCATTCTGACCTAAACAGATGCCACATAGTCACTGTGGACATGCTGACACTGCTTAGATACTCAGATGGTCAGAAAGAAATTTAAAACAATTAAATGAGCAGAAAAAAAACTCTTTATAACCAAAACTTCATCCATAGCAAAGCAGGGGATATACAAAACAGCACTGAGGATTAGATTTCCACCTACTAGCACAAATTTACTCAAAAAGCAAAATGCTAGTATTGGCAGTGAGTTTAAATTCTGATTTTTTTTTGCCACATGTACAACTCATGCACTTTCTAGTCAAGCAAGTTCTGCATCAAACTTGATATCTGTTCAAATGACAGCTGCAGGCACTAGTCAGTTCCGCATGCATACAACGGTATAAAAAATGTAAAATAAATAAAAATATAAATAAATAAGAGAATAAATAAAAATTTTAAATAAATAATAAATAATATGCGCCTAATTAATATTTATTTTTATTGTTTCATAATTGACACATCCCTGCACTCTTAACCTGAATCAGTATTGTATTGCAACCTTTTTTTCAGGTTATTTGTCTTCAGTAGGTTTAGTGTTTAACTGTTAAGAGTTCTCAAAAAAAATTTTTCTTTTCATTTGCTCCTTCTCTGTTACTTCAAATCTTGTATCATATTCCCCGAAATAATGACCGTCACTAACATTTTCTTTCTGTTAACTTTATATTTCAAAGCAGTTTCCCAGGGGAAAATAGACTTACTGCAAGGTACAACCCTATTTCCAAAGATGGAAGCAAACTTTAAGCCTGGAATTTCAGCACATACTAAGCACAGACTTCTACAGCTACAACCATCATTGTGATCAACATTGGAAAGCACCAACCAAATATACTCTCTTTTACTTCTTCCAAGCTTGTGGTTTTCCTCTGGACACTGCTACCCTCTCTTTTAATTTTTCTATCCATATAAAGCTACCAGGAAGGTATTAATAGACCTCAAAATAGAATATAGACACTTACATTAAGACTGAGGCCACTAAAACCTAAGTGAATGATTAAGAAAAACACGCAGGAAAAAACTTTTATGAAAAGTAAATGGGACAACCAGTTACCTTGAAATGGGGTGTGCTTCTACAATACAGTGCAATGCAGTGGCTTAGATAGTTTTGCTGTCCCTACTTGTCCCAGACACCATCCATCACCTATGTGACCTTTTATATTGCTTTTTGCTCTAACTGCCATATAAATCAGCATCTATCATGTTGAATTCAGTCAGCATATGGAGATACATCTTTCTTATTTTTAAGAATAAGGGCGATGTGCAGAGCTGCAGTAACTACAGAGGGATAAAATTGATCAGTCACAGCATGAAGCTATGGGAAAGAGTAGTGGAAGCTAGGTTAAGAAGGGAGGTGATGATTAGTGATCAGCAGTATGGTTTCATGCCAGGAAAGAGCACTACAGATGCAATGTTTGCTCTGAGAGTGTTGATGGAGAAGTACAGAGAAGGTCAGAAGGAGTTGCATTGTGTCTTTGTGGACTTGGAGAAAGCATATGACATGGTGCCTAGAGAGGAGTTGTGGTATTACATGAGGAAGTCAGGAGTGCCAGAGAAGTATGTAAGAGTGGTACAGGATATGTACGAGGGTAGTGTGACAGTGGTGAAGTCTGCAGTGGGAGTGACAGATGCATTTAAGGTGGAGGTGGGATTACATGAAGGATCAACTCTAATCCCTTTCTTATTTGCAATGGTGATGGACAGTTTGACAGACAAGATCAGACAGTTGTGATCTGTAGTGAGAGTAGGGACCAGGTTGAGGAGACCCTGGAGAGGTGAAGATATGCTCTAGAGAAGAGAGGAATGAAGGTCAGCCGGACTAAGACAGAATATGTGTGGGTGAATGAGAGGGAGGATAGAGGAATGGTGAGGATGCAAGGAGTAGAGGTGGCGAAGGTGGATGAGTTTAAATTCTTGGCATCAACAGTTTAGAGTAATGGTGAGTGTGGAAGAGCAGTGAAGAAGAGAGTACAGGCAGAGTGGAATGGGTGGAGAAGAGTGCAGGAGTGATTTGTGACAGACTGGTACCAGTAAGAGTGAAAGGGAAGGTCTACAAGAGGGTAGTGAGACCAGCTATGTTATATGGGTTGGAGATGGTGGCATTGACAAAAAGGCAGGAGTCAGAGCTGGAAGTCGCAGAGTTAAAGATGTTAAGATTTGCACTGGGTGTGACAAGGATGGACAGGATTAGGAATCGGTATATTAGAGGGTCAGCTCAGGTTGAATGGTTTGGAGACAAAGTCAGAGAGGCGAGATTGCGCTGGTTTGGACATGTGCTGAGGAGGGATACTGGGTATTTTGGGAAAAGGATGCTAAGGATGGAGCTGCCAGGTTAGAGGAAAAGAGGAAGGCCTAAGATAAGGTTTATGGATGTGGTGAGGAAGGACATGCTGGTGGTTGGTGTGACAGAGCAAGATTCAGAGGACAGGAAGAAATGGAAACAGATGATCCGCTGTGGTGACCCCTAACGGGAACAGCAGAAAGTGAAGAAGAAGATAAAGAGATAAATCCTTCGCTACACATTTAACTTATTCCTGTTTCCTGCATGAGGTTAACACTTTTAATTTGGCCCTTATCTCATAATAGCCTTAACTCTACCACTTTAGAAGTGCTTATCTTAAACCCGTTGCAGAATTTCATTGTCCACATTTGTTCAATGACACTTTATTCAGAACCATCAATGTTCCAACATTACACCTACACTGGGCTCTATGTGTTCACAGAAAGAATCACATTATCATTGGAGCTTAAAGCAGTACAGGAATGCACAAATACTTTATTTTGTTTATTTCTTTGCATATTTATTTATTTATAGGTTCATAGGTAAGTACTAGGCTAGCTTCCCTTTTGGGCTATTTTAAGCCTAAGAAGAAATGAATATCGGTAATAATATATGTTGAAAGTGTACATGTAGCGTATGCAGGTATATATGACACCTGCAACTGTTTTATGTTGGTAAAACCTGTAGAAAATTGTCGGACCGCATTAAGGAACATAACGCTGCCTTTAGGTCTAAGGACAGCAGTAATGCTTTAGGGAAACATAGTGTGTCTTGCAGGCATTTTACTTGTTTTAAATTCATAGTATTGGAGCAACTGTATGTTTTCTTTGGTGACTGTAACTCTTTGTTGAAAGTGATAGTGCTTAAAACACTCTTCCTTAGTTTTATGTTTTTTTTTCTCATTGGCTACCGTACTATTTGACTTTATATATACATATATATATATATATATATATATATATATATATATATATATATATATATATATATATATATGGATCCAGGTTACTACATCGACAAGACAACTAAGAAGATCGACAGCCACTTCCCCAACACGAAAACACCGACACATAAATAATCAAAACTGCAAATCACGGACATTTAACAGGTAATGGGTTTAAATTTCGCTAATCATGCCTACCATAAGGACTTAGTAATACAATGATCGTAACACATGCATAACACTGACACACTTACTAAAACATGGTAGGCATGATTAGCGAAATTTAAACCCGTTACCTGTTAAATGTCCGTGATTTGCAGTTTCGATTATTTATGTGTCGGTGTTTTCGTGTCGGGGAAGTGGCTGTTGATCTTCTTAGTTGTCGATGTAGTAACCTGGATCTATATATATATATATATATATATATATATATATATATATATATATATGTATATCTGCTGCCATAAGGAAAAGGAACACTAAAAATGCCTTAGCAAAACATAGTTTGCATTGTAATTACTTTGAATTGTTTCATTTTTTTGTTTTAGAGTAAATAGATATTTTCGTTGGTGATTATGGCACACTGTTGGCGCTGGAACTTAAGTGGTAGCTGCACCTTTATGCTGATCCTTTCCCTGGTCTGAATGAGTCCCTTAATATTAAATGTATGCTCAAGTAGCTTAGCTAAATACCACATTAGTAATTCAGCTTTAATCATTAACAAAATATCTTTGAAACATCCAGAATCATTACAAGTAGTGGTTGAGATTTTTGTATTGCATTTGTATTACCGCTACATTCTCTTGATAACTGCTACATTTCCTTGGCTATTGTTGACTACTTTTTATTATTTCTTTACATGAAATAAAGATTTTTTTATTGGCTTCTGGTTTTCTATATATTGAAGTATTTGTGTGGATATCTTTACTTCTGAAGTTCTTGTTACAATAAAGAATGAAATACTGTCTTTGCCTCTGTGTTTTTCCTCCTAGCTTTGGAAGTTTGTTAGTTATAAGTTTTTAATTTCTTCCTTTTTTAATTTTTATCAGTTTTAAAAGTACCTTATTAATGCAATTTAGCCATGTTCCATTCTGCTTCATTTTTTCTTGGATAATTGTTTTTGGACCTCAGTATCGGTTAACCTACTGCAGTTTTTATTGTTCAAGTCCACATTTTATGCCTGGCCAATTTCCCTTTTTGTTCTCGAAATAACCTGCCCCATTTGGTTAGAGCAGCAATTTTCCACCTTTTTCATCTCAGGGCACACATGAACTAGTTACAAAAATCTCACGGCACACCAAAAAAATATATTATAAATGTATTATATTTTTTGCCGATCTGACAAAATCAGGTATAACTTTGATTGATTGATTTTAAAAAAATATTTTCCTCTTTTTTTTACTTGCATTTAATACTTGTTCCAAATATCTCAACCTTCATAGCAACATAAACATGACCGCTGGTCTCTCACCCACTGAATCCTTGACCTATGGAACAAGTTTCCCTTGAGTTTCAGGCAATGTAACACAGCTCATTGGATCTTCCAAGTTACGCCTGTACAACTGGTCGGGTACCAATAGATTTACTCTTGGGATAAGCAGAATGCTCTCAAATAGAGAGGTGGCAAATTTTCCCACTAATTTCTCTGGATTGCATAGCTATGTTTTATGTGGTTTCCTAAACCTCTGCTTTGTAAGAGCCTGTGATGTTAAGATTAAGGACAGCCATATAGACAAGACAACTAGTGAAACAACAATGTGTGCAAAACATAATGAAACCCATTAGTATTATAAGTCTTTATTTCATTCTGTGAACAGACTCATTAATTTGCTCACTTTAAATCTTCTTCTTCTTCTTCTTTCGGCTTTTCCCAGTTAGGGGTCACCACAGCAGATCACCTGTCCGCTCATGATTGGCAGTGAAGTTTTACAGTGTCAAGTTGCCAGCCCGGCGCCCAACCTTCCACAAAAGGCACACACACGCACACATGCCTATGGCCAATTTAGAGTGTCCAATCCACCTACAGCATGTCTTTGGGATGTGGGAGGAAACAGGAGCACCCGGAGGAAACCAATGCGACCACAGGGAGGACATGCAGACTACGCACAGAAGGCACCTCAGCCGAGAATCAAATGAGAGGACCTCTTGCTGTAAGGTGGCAATGCTAACCGCTGCACCACCGTGGCTGCCCAATTTGCTCTCTTTAAATATTCTGCCCAAAATTAAGACTATTGCCAACTTCAAAATGTCCATCGACAAATAGAACATTCACATTCTAAGTAGCTAACAAATGTGTCATCTGTTGTTTTTGTGATGCAAGTCAAAGAGCTTTCTGAGTCTCAGTGAAAGTACAGTTTACCCATACAATGGAAACAGCAAATTTCAAATAAAGGACTATTAAAAAATCGGGTCTATATTAGAAAGTTGAGCACTTACTTACCGAACGCCTAAACGTCATCCCGTCTTCATTGAACCATGGAAACATTGATCATCCAGAAGAGCGAAAGCAGAAACATCAGATCATCATGGTTGGCCTTCTGTGGTATAGCTCTATAAGGTAACTGTGTGATAGTTAAGGACCTTAGGGTTAGGGTGTGGGTTAAGGTAAGTGCATAGATGGTAATGTATGTTAGATTTAGTGTTGGGTTTTGTTAAGTGTATTTGTGTGGATCATTTAGTTTGTTTGGGTTTAGCTTTTTAAGGTAAGTGTGCAATAGTTACGGACCTTAGGGTTAGGGTGTGGGTTAAGTTAAGTGCATACATGGTGGTATATGTAAGATTTAGTGTAGGGTTAGTAGTAGGATTAATTTAGGGTTAGAAGTAGGGTTTTGGTTAGTGCATGTATGTGGTTTATTTAGTTTGTTTGTGTAGGTAGTATGTAGCGGGTGGTGGGGTGGGACAAGTATGAGAGTTCGACTTTTTAAATTTTGCAGTTTAGAGGGTTCATTGTTTATGTGGTTCGATGACGACAGGTCAATGTTTAGGTATTCGATGAAGTAAGCAGTCGACTTTATAATATAGACCCAAAAAATCGACAGAGATGATAACTGAAGCTTGGTATGACAGAGCAACAAAGAAGTTGTTCCAATAGGATCCCAACTGATGTAAAGACAGACCTGTGATGGAAGTGACTCACAGCTCCCTGGTCATAATCTGTAGCATTTCAGTGGCAACAAGACAAAGCAATGCTTGCTACCAGCAACTCTGTTCCAGCTCTAATACCATGTGGACAGCTCCCTCCAGTTCCTGTTTTATTCCATGTGCTGTACAAGCTGAAAACAATACAGTCAGATTTGTTTGGAAGCATACAAAACGTAAAAACAATCTTACAATTTTACTCAATCACACAATGAAAGCTCTGGAAAATGTTATAATGCTACCTCATTTAAACCACAGTAAATAAGGTCCATGGAAACTACATCTCAACTGCCCTTAACATTCAGGGACAACCTTTACTTTTACATCAAAATGTTGCTATAACTCCTTAAAAAAATCACTGACTCTTCTTCTTGAGAAGAAAAGAAAAACTGGTGGTTTTCATTGAATGAGCAATGGTGATCATGGCAATTATTACTATTATTTTATGTAAAATGCGGGCTACTTCAAGTCATTTATTTTGCCTACAATTAAAGTCGGCAGTAGCATTTACAAACTGTTGCTGATCAGGAAGCTATCAAACTGAAAGGCATGGACACCTCAAATATTTGTTTATTTATTTATTTATTTATTTCAGTTTGATGACCGTGGAGGTCCACTAGGCTCAAAAGCCCATTTTCAGTGGAAGCCCGGGGAGAAAAGCTCCACATACAAAGACAACAGAACAGTAAAGAGACTATTTTGAGTTAAAATCATAAAGCAACTATTACAGTAAAACATACAGATAAAAAATAATAATTAAGGATACAGATTTGAGCATACAATTACAATGAGATACTAAATCAGTGACATCATGAGGTAAATAGTAATATAGCAAGTGAGTCTTAAATGACATAAGAGTGTTACATAAGTAGGAGGGTAGTAGGTTAGGTTTGGAGAGTGCAGTTGCACTTCCTGTTAAAGAGCAAGTAGAAATGGAGTTGGGTTTTGAAGTTGTTGAAGTTATTGGTGGTTCTTAAGAAGGGGGGAGAGAGTTCCATTTTTTGGCTAGGGAAAAGGACAAGAGGTGCTGTCTTGCAGGATGCTTTGGTTTGTAGACAGTGATGAGGTTTTGCTGAGCTCATCTGAGTGGCCTGCTAGGGGTATATGGCTGTAGGATATTGGATAGTGCTGGACATTTAGAAGGGTTAAATAAAAGCCTATGGGCAATGGTAAGTTGGTGGTAGTCTAGAAGATTGGGAAGTTCTAGCCAGTTCAGTGAGTGGAGGGTGGAACAATGATGGGAGGAATGTTTGGCATTAATGGCGAATTTAGAAATTTTGTTATAGCAACTTTCCATTTTGGTGGTGGTAGAGGCAGATAAGTTAGTAAGTAAGGGGGCACCATACATAAGTGACGGAAGAAGATAGGTCGTGGCGAGGGTCTGTCTAGTAGAATGGGAGAGATAATGGATATTTCTATATAGCAGACCAAGTTTTTGATGGATTTTTTTTATGTTTAGTTGAATATGGGTGTCAAATTTGAGGTATTCGTCTATGGTAACCCCGAGTAGTTTGGCATGGGGAACAATTTCTATAATTGAGTTGTTTTGGCTTCTAATTTGGAAAGAGCTTTTGCCCGAGGTGGTGGATTTAGAGGGGAGGAAGAGCAGTATTTTAGATTTGTTAGCATTTAGAGATAGGTGGTTTTGAAGCATCAAATTCTCAATGGTGGAGAAGGTGGTTTGAGTGAGGGATTGGAGTTCAGGGGGGTTAGGGGTGCAGCAGATTACTGTGGAGTCGTCAGCGTATTGTACAATTTTAGTATTTGGAATAGCAGAATAGAAATTGTTAACAAAGATATTAAATAGCATGGGGCCAAGAATGGAACCTCAGGGGACTCCTGTAGGGGTAGGAAGGAAGTTTGAGGTGCCTTTCTTCCATTTTGCAGCTTGGGATCCGTCAGTTAGGTAACTAGAAAACCAGGTTAGGGTATTGTGAGGGAGGTTGAGGTTAGCTAGGTGGCTGAGGAGATGAGTATGGGAGATAGTACCGAAGGCCTTGGAGAGATCTAGAAGAACTGTAGAAACTATGTTACCAGAGTCACGGGCATGACTGACTATATCTAGGAAGGAGAGAAGAGCAGTTATAGTGCTGTGGCCAGGACGGAAGCCATGTCGGGTGTGGGAAATGAGGTGGTTTTTGGTTAGGTTGGGCATTAGCTGGGAGTGAATGCATTTTTCCATAATTTTTGATATTGGGGATAGGATGGCTATGGGGAAGAAGTTTGAGGTGTTATTATTTTTACCACCTTTATGGAGAGGATGTATGAAGGCGGCACGCCACAGCTTGGGGACATAAGATTCCTGTATGGATCTGTTAATTAGGATGCTAATGGGGAGGGTGATTCCGTCTGCAGCAGTTTGTAAGAATTTGGATGGAATGTTATCTGGGGCATAAGAGCATGGTTTTAGTTTTGTGAGCAACTTTTTTATGTAGTAGGTTGAACCTGGTTTAAGTTTCAAAGTGGGGAGAGAGTTGGGTTTAGGGACTGAGAAAGGTTGAGTAAACTGTGTGGATGGGTTAATAAGCCAAAGAAGAACACAAACTGATAAAAAACAAAAAAAAACAAAGAACCACACCAAGCCATCAGAAATTATAGTTAGCGCTTTCGTTTACTTCATAAGCAAACTTCATCAGACAACAGTTAAAAACCACAAATCATTTAAATATCCCCTCCAAAAAGACCAATTAAACAATTAATTACATACTCACATTGTCCTTAAAGGAATATACACACAAAATTGTTCATGCTACATAAAAATCAGTACATAAGCATCACAGTATATACAGCAAGCTAAAATCCATCCATAAATTGAATTAATAATCATCTAAAACAGGATTTCAATTTTAACATACATTTTATAGATAAATTATCATTATTTATATTTATATTTATTTATATTTAAATGATTTGTGGTTTTTAACTGTTGTCTGATGTGTGGATGGGTTGTTTGGGAAGGAATTAATAAATACATACATACATAGAGATTAAAAAAAAGAAAAAAAATACTCTTATGCACGTATTACAAAGCATGACTTCTTGTATTCATTCAAATACCATTATTTCTTATTAATCAAGATTGCAGAACAGATTGTGTGTTTAAAATACAGTAAAACTATTAAAATAACTTTCACAGTATTGTCACATTTACCTTACCGTTCTTTAGAGCCTCCCTTCTCTACCCACCTGAGGGAGCTCAGCATATACATCCAACAACGGGGTTGACATACAGATTCACCAACAGGAGCATTGGAGGGACCACCACCCCAAACAGAGGTTGATAGTTTTTGGTTTACTTTCACAGAACAGGCGAGTTATTTTTTTTTTAAAGAAGTTAATTAAAGATTTTTTTAAAGTTTAAAGAAGTCTTTAATTAATTTGTTTTAAAAAAATCTTCCAGCATACCTGTTGACCTCTTGTGACACACCGGTTCAAAATCTCTGGGTTAGTGATTATTTAGCCTTGCCCATTCCATGGTCAACATTATTTAATGACGTGAATCTTCAGTGATTTGTCCAGAAGAGCCCACATTTTATGAGGAACAGACCAAAAACAGGCAAAAATCTGGATATTCTGTGAAAATCTGGATAGCTGAGAGTTATGTCCTGGAAGGAGTAGGCTGGATTCAGTCAGACAGAGACTTATTAATCATTATAATTTTAACAGGGAGAACAGGTATTATGAAAAGATGGAAAATAAGGGATCCCCCGAGAGAGGAAAGACACCATAGGTTTAATATAATCCATACAAAATCAGGATGCCTTACTAATGAGAAAGCAGAAGGTGAGAGGTATAACAAAAAGTGGGGAGGCTGGGAGACTTTCAGAAAGAAAGCTTCAACTTGCTACTAAAGAAGTCATATCTTTCATTGGCTCCACTGGTCTTCCTAAGTCTATAGTCTCCAGCCTTCATATTAAAGGAAGAGAAGTATGCGTTTTAAAGCGTGGTGTAAGTTATAATTGCTCTCTCCTACAGAACATCAACAGAAGACAATGGATGAGCTAGATAACAGGTTACAAATATTTTGGTATTAAATGGGTTTATTTTGTTATACTCTTTGATGTTATTTCTGTTTCAATAATGTTTGGCTGTTTGGTATATCACCCCCACACCATGAGTAATATCAGTAAAGCATGCTTGTTTTAGTGTTTTAAAATAATGGAGGGAGACATTAGCAGAAGAACACCACAAAATATTCATTGGCACTAGGCAAAGTCCAATTGTATAACCTTACATTACTTGGTCTTAGTTTAGTGGATGTATGGTCAGCCTCTTGTGAATGATGGGAAATTACCGATTGTAATGTGACCAGCAAAAATTGTTTGAAATAACATCACAATCTGTTGCTAAATAAACTTGAAAGAAAATATGTTCACAGTACATGTTAAGTGAAATCTTTTATTCTGTTATGTAAACAAGAAAAATATATTCTGTTTGTAAATGTCTTCTCTTCAATAACCCTTGCTATCTGACCTAAATAAAAAATATATATATTCAGCTCTTGTAGGCTATAATCTAGTTCCTTAATTCCAGCAAACTACACCAGGCAAACCCATTGTCTGATTACACTATGTATTACATTATCTGCCCATTTAATTTCTCCTGCATTTCAGATATTCTGTGTTCTTTTGTCCTGTCATCCAGACATATAACCACTTCCCAGGTACTCATTGCCTTCCCTCACCTGTCTCAGATATCAACTACCTGTGTCTAGAAACTGCATAAGACTATAGTAATGGCACACCCTGTCCACTTCTTCAACTGATGGGCTACTTGCTGAATGTTTTCAAGGTTGAAGCTGATGCCACTATATGGTGAGACTATGTCCCACTCATTTAGTTCCTTTATTTGTTTTAATTTCAAAAACTCTGCAAAGGGATCATTAGCATCTCCATTCACAAAAGTGTTCCTTACGGCACCTAGACTGATTTCTGACATAAATATAGGAATAACAGTAGCATATTCAGTTCAGCAATTCTTAAGTAAACGCAGTCCCCTTTCTTATCTCCGTTATGGTTCCAGATCCTGATATGGGGCACCATGAGTTGGCTGACTACTGAGGAAGACGACTTAGCTTGGATTTCTGTTCTGGTGATATTTTCCTTGCTCCTTCAAAAGCTGTAATACAGAGAAGCAGAGTATTCATCTATATGCAGCCCCTGATCTCAGTATGCAAACTGCATCGTCTGCTATTTAACTGGTTTCCACTGCATGTTGCAAGACATTTCCTATTAAATGATCGAAGACGCATTCTTTTGAATGCGTCTTGATTGAATTTGAAAGCATGAAAAGGCAAAATAACGAAATGGCATATAAGCAAATTCTTTCCCTGGGAAAGAAATTGCTTGGCCATTTCCGTTACTTTGCCATTTTTATGACTGTAGTACGATCTCGGAGTTGGTATATTTAAGTAGGGTTTGTGTGGGGGGCACAACACCCCCAAATCAGGGGTGTGGGGTTTATGTAATGTTTTAAACATTTTTTTTTGTTTTGTGGAACAGTGATTTTTTTTCCTAAGAAAAAATCTCTGTTCTAAGTGTTCAAGATTGTAAACTTTCGCTTATAGGGTTCGATAAATCATCATTCGCTTTTTTAAGCGTTCAATGATTTAACATAGACCTGTTGCAAGACCCTATGTGTGCTATCTGAAACTGCAGGAATTTAAGTATGACTTGTTTGTTTGTTTGTGTCTTTCGGCTTTTCCCGGTTAGGGGTCGCCATAGCGGAACTCCGGTCCACTAAGGATTGGCAGTAGAATTTTACGTGCTGGCTTGCCAGGCCTAACACACAACCTTCAATGAAGGAACGCCCGTTCATGCATGTCGCTACACAGAAGATTCTCTAACTGAGAATTGAATGGGCAACGTCTAACTGTGAGGCGACAACGCTACCGCAGCACCACCACCGCAGATACAGGAATTTAAGTATGACTGCAGTCCAAAATTACTGAATCTCAGACTATCCCCTCTTTATCAAGGTACAATGATTTCAGAGTTGGCAAGTAGCAGGGATACTGGAGTGTAGCCCCCTACATGTAGTTATTTTATTATTTTTATTTATTTAACATTTGTTTACTGGTAAAGTCTGACTTGGAACAAAGCCAATTTTCAGCGGAGGCCTGGGGAGAAATGCATTTTCATAAATTTCTCTAGAAATCTACCTTGTTTTGTTATATTTTTCCTTCTATGTCTCCAAGATACATCCTCATGGTTACAAATCAAATTCTATTCCCCAACTATTAGTAATATTCCCTGCTGAAAGACAATTATTTCTCCCAAAATTTTCTTAAGCTCCATATTAGCAGTTTTAGGTGAAATATAAATACATGCCAGCATAATCCTCCTCCCTTGCCAGTGGCCTCTTAAAACTACAAATCTACCACTATTATATTTTTGTTCCTCTTTTCTGTCACTGTTGGAGCTCTTCTAGCAATCGGCATTAAGTACTTCCCTGTTCCTTTGTCTCTGATACCCTACTGAATATCCACCCTAAAATCCTGTCTTTATCAGATTCGCATACTCACTTCTTTTTAAAAATGTCTCCTGTAGCATTATTTGAACTCTGCATTTCTTAATATAATTCAGTACTCTTTCTTTTTTATCTATGCCTGTGAGACCATTCATGTCCCAAAATAATATGGACTATGGTGCCTGCATGATAAGAAGCTAGTGTTCCCATCTATGGCTTATGTCAGCTTTTGTAAATGTCAGTTTCCAGCGTTTGTGTTACATGCACCCACCAATGTTTGGCAGGATGATCTTTTACATAGTTGTTTCTTGTCATCTCTTTTTGAACCTATGTCACATTTTGCAAGACTTTATTTGTGGGTTTTCATTTAAACAAAAACAGATCAAATAAACTACTAACTTAAAACAATCATAGAAGACTATGTATATCTTCAAATAATGAAGGTTAACTCTCCTGATAGGAACAACTGCCTAAAACTAACATGCACACATAGATTTTACCTAACCTAAAATTAAGGGTATCCATTCTAAGATGCATGTGACAACCTGTGCTCCCACTTACACTAATTGCTGTCTGATCTTGTATTGCCTTTATTCCCCTCCTAGATGTGAAAATTACCTTGAAAGCTTTCAGAAAACATTAACTTTTAGCCTTAAGAAAAGTGCTACGGCTTTTATTGCCTTGTAGTTAGCTTGTCTCCATGGAAACAAAACCAAAATGTACAGCTGTTCTCAGCTGCAGCTTTCTCAACTCACAATGATCATTTTTTAAAAAGAATTCATTATCTTCAGTGTTTTCTTATTTACTTGGTTACACTAAAACTTATTAGTGTAAGCCATGCAGCTTAAGCAGACATTCACCTATGCAAAATTAAAAGAAAATATATCAACTCTATATGTATTATGATCTGTGCACTTTTATACACCATCCCCCACCTCAACAACCCAAGGTTATAGCTTAATAACTTAAACATGCTTTTGCCCAGCCTTTCTTCTCTTTTTACATTGAAATGTCTATGTTTCTTAAAACTGAAAAAGAAGAAAAAAAGACACTTGTTTAGTACTTTTATCAAATACAAGAACAACTGAAATTGCTTTACTATATATATCATGCAATTTATATCATGAAACGTTTTATACAACTATTAAGAACAAAACTTGTTTTACTTAGTCTTTTTTCTTCCCATCCCACAAGTATCCTTCCAGACATTCATGACATGAAATGTGGCATATGCCTTTCAGTCCCTGACAAGTTTAGCGCAGTCAACAAAAGTCTGATCATCAGTATTATTGATGCCTTATAATCTCACATTTATTCACAAATTTCAGTGTTGCTGGTCTTCTTCTTGTTCATCCATTTTCCAACTCCAGACTTCAGCTCAAGTCCAAGGTACTCCTAATCCCCCTAATCAACTGCTGTGCTTTTTTTCTGTCTCTTAAGCTTTTTCCTTTAGAACACTGGAAAATGTTTCACAGGGAAAGTCTCTCCATAAGCTTTAGTATCATAATTAGAAGCAGAGTCCCCTTCTGTTTGATGGTTCACATTTTGTTGGACAAACTTTTGTATTTCTTCCTTTTCCTGTTCTGAATCAAACATGAATTTGGTCCTCCAAGAAAAGATACTCTGAAGACAGCTGGATACATCAGACTGAATCTCACACCTTCCTCTTGACGCTCCCTGACTGCTGGGATAAATTTGCTTCTCTTTTGCCTGGTGTACAGTGAATTATTAATCATTTTCTACAAATACTCTAAGCCCCCTGGAAAAAATATGCTTTATTTGTAACAGTGAGAGTCATTCACCCTTTTCTGACATATTCCAATGATCACACATAATTTTTCTGAGTTTTGGGACTTGATTACAGAGTCTTAAACTTCTCATAGGGCACCTTATTTAACACTTAGAAGTTACTCTGTCAAAGGGAAAGGCACTCTTAGATCATTTTAAAGTGCCACTGACAGTTCTTCAAAAATATTTTTTTGGGTCTCTCCTTTTAAACATTTTTGAACAATGACATGATCAGTCACCATGCCCTCTCCAAACGTATCACTTATAGTGACGATTCAACAATACAGTTTAGAGTCAGCAGCCTTTGTCATATAAAGAATGAAATTAAATGGGGGTAAGACTCATTTTCCTATGCTGAATGTTAGCCTTTCTGATATAAAGTCTCAAATGTAAACTCAGCTTCCTCTGTCAAATAATCATCCACTATAAAGACTCAGTTATAGAACTCCTGTGTCAAACATGACTCTTTCTGATATAAAGACCCAGCTACAGAACTTCTTCTCCTATGCCAATTGCTAGCCATTTTGATATAAAGATCCCAGCTACAGAACTCCTATCACTTTGTTGAATGTTAGTTAAGTGGAATGTAGTTTTTACCTCAGTCAACAAAAAAATGAAGTTATGTACTTTGCCGCAAGTAACTCCATATTTTTTTACTTTCTTGGAGCAAAAATATTCCCCTCATGATGTTTGTTTGCCTAATACTGGCAGTTAGTTCTACAAAACATCACGGCAATGGTGGTCCCGCTACACAAGGGTTGGGCCACAACTGACCCTGGGAACTACTGACCAATAAGCCTGACCAGTCTGATCAGTAAGGCTATGGAGCGAATCATTATGGAACTCCTAAATGGAGAGATTGGGAACCTCCAGTCGCTGGACACCACACAGTTTGGCTTCGTCAAGGGCAGATCATGCCTTCTGAACCTGATAGATTTCTTTGAGACAGTTACTCAGGCTATAGCTAAGGGAAAGGAGGTACACACAGCTTACCTTGAGCTTGCTAAAGCATTTGACACCATTCCCCATTCAGGTATTATTGATAAGCTCACCAGCCTGGGCATAAACCCTTATATCACAAGATGGATTGCAAACTGGCTCTCAGACAGATCCCATAAAGTAAGAGTAGTGGGATCTATGTCCGAATCCAGACCAGTAACGAGTGGTGTGCCTCAGGGCTCTGTCCTGGGGCCCCTCCTGTTTGGCATATACTTCTCAGAAGTACAGACAAGCACAGAAGGGCTGTGGCTGACTAAGTTTGCGGACAACTGCAAACTGGGTGCTATAATAGAGTCTCCGGTCGACATGAAGATCCTCCAGAAGGGCCTAAATGAGACTGATGCATGGTGTCAAAGCCATGGTCTCAAGCTAAATGCAAAAAAATGCGTAGTAATCCCCTTTGGAAAAAACAGAGTACCCGCAAACTACAACATAGGAGGTAATCCCCTGAAATCTGAAGAAGAAATAAGGGATCTAGGGAACCAAGTAGATAGTCAGCTTTCCTTTGATAACCATGTTGCCAAAGTGGTTAGAAAATCCTTCTATGTGACCCATCTGATCACGAAAAGGTTCGCATCAAGATCTAAGGATGTAATGGTGCCCCTCTACTCTTCCCTCATCAGACCCATTGTTGAGTACAATGCACCAATTGGAATGTACCTGGCTAGACATCTCCAGCAGCTGGAGAGACCACAGAGGTACCTAACCAAGAGGATTACTGGCCTCAAACAGTTGCCCTATGCAGCACA
>NC_056737.1:995830725-995928225 GCF_019279795.1 Protopterus annectens | reverse complement strand
CAATATTTTCTTGTACTTCCCAAATTACGTTTCCCCTTAACATTTAATGTGACATAATTTAAGACTCAGATGGGTTATAATGGACAATGTGTTTCTAACATACATCAATAAATGAGAACTCTTCCTTTCCTATTTGTAAAGGAAAGAAGGCTTTTTCTGAAGAGATGAAAGTAAAACAGTAATTAGTCATTAATTTGCAAAGATTAGACATGCTTTGCAATGTTGTCCTTGCATATTACAATACTTGCTTTCAAGTTCATGCAATTTTCTTTCCATGTGGACTTAAATTTATATTAATTATACCAAACCATTGGTGATGAGAAAAAAAATTTAAATTACGGCTGGATTCAAATGTTTGCAGATTTTCAGGTGCAAAGCACTTCAAATAATAAGCAATGCATTTTGATGAAACTGGAAGAATTTTACTTCTCTTAAAACCTGTCTGTGTTACTACATTTGTTTGTCACATTTAAAAATGAATATAACTGTATGCAGAATCCATTCTCCAGTCACATATTTTCATGTGTGCTGACGTTGGTTTCATTTTAAGCAACATATTTTCTACCATGTAATTTACTGCTATATTGGACTAGAAAGAGCAATTTCTGCATAATAATAAGCCATTTTCCTTTTTCCAATCAGTTGTGTTTCTGCTTTCATTGCAGTCTTGCTACCTATTTGCCTGCATACACTCCCTTCAAAATAGCACCTGCTTGTTTTCCCATCCAAATCTTCACATGGCCTAATTATTTCATTTTGTATTCATAGTCTGTATATGACATCTCTAATTAGCAAGATAATTATTTTTCATTTTGTATCCCCCACTTTGAATTAGTAGTAAGCAAAATGAGGAGGGGATAAAATATCAAAGTCCCAGACAATCTTAGAGATAGCCAGACATTAGAAATGCATCGTAGCCTCCTAAGATTGATAAATCTGCATTGATATCTTACTCACTGTGCAATTATATTTACCTAATTTTCGAAACAATAGTCAAATTAAATCAATGATTGATAGTCAGAAAGCTTTATATTGTTGTCCTTTGTCATCTATCTTCATGTTTTAAAAAATAATTAGCAAATAACCTGCAAACAAGATACCATTGTGTTGAAGCATTGTAAGTGAAGCAGTGTGTTTCTTATTCCTGTCTTGTATTTTTCCATTATCTGTCTTATATATTAATTTCTTTGATTATGGGGCCTGAGAGAAAATAATCCTTGTCTCATCTGTCCCTTCCATTTACTCCCTTGGAAATTCATTTGCTTTCTAATATTAGTTAGCAATATATTAGCATCATCCTCATCATCAACCCCTTTTTTCTCATTTTCTTCATGGGATCAAGGTGTTGCGTCAACTGTCACCATCTCTCGCAATTCGGTGTTACTCTCCCACCTTCTTCGACACTCATATCAACCTGTCACAGCACATCTCTCAAACAATCCATCCATCTCTTTCCTGGATGCCCCTATTTCCTATCACCATCTTCCTGTCTGTCCCAAATCTTCCTCCGTGGATTATCTTCTGCTTTCCTGCACATCTGCCTGAGCCACTGTAATCTACTCTCCTTGACCTTCTCTGCACGTGGTCCTTGACCTTCTCTACACGTGGAGCTATTTTGGGCTTCTTCTGCTCTGGTGTGCTCATTTCTTCATCTGTCCCACATTGTGCATGCTATCATCCATCGCAGGCACTTCATCTTTATCACCTCTAATTTCCTCAACTACTCTGCCTCGACTACCACGGTTTCTGTATCATACAGTAGTACTAGTCATACCACTGTTTTATACGGCTTACTTTTAAACTTCTTTAACACTTTTCTATCATATAATTCTTCTGGCATTCTGTGTCAGTTGGCTGCAGCCCCTCTGATTCTAGCCTTGGCTTCCTCATTTAGACTTCAGTTCTCCTCAGCCACCCCATCAGGTTCTTGAAGCTGATAACCTGTTCCAATATTTTCCTTTCTATCTCAATTCTCAGCTTCTTCCTGCTTCCCCCATTTGCTGCCATGACATGTGTCTTATCTGCATTCAGTTTCACCCATGTGCCTTCACTTTTGCATTCCATTCTCCTATCCTTTGCCAATATTCTTGCTCAGAGACTGCCTGTAATTCCACATCATCTGCATACTGTCCCCTCTAACCAGTATGAACAGCAGTGGGCTCAGAACTGAACCCTAATGTACAGCCACTCACACTGGGAGCTCTCTGTGAGTCAAAACGCTGCCCATACTTGTGGCATTGGCGTCCTTGTACAATAGTTTGCACTAATTCTACCAATGTTTCTGAGACTTTGAACCACCACAGGACTGCCCAAATCAACTTTCTTGGGACCTTGTCATATGCTTTCTCCAAGTCAGGAATGCCCAGATAGACTCTTTCTTCATCCCTAACTTCTTTCCAGCTATCTGTCTCACTGCAAATATTGGTTCAGTTGTGCTGCATCCTGATCTGAATCCAAACTGTTCATCTCCCATTTGCTATGCATATTCATTCATCAATCAGTCATAATGGGGGTTGGGAGGGTGGCCTAATGGTTAAGGTGTTTGCCTTACAAACACAAGGTGCAGGGTTTTTATCTCATAAGAGATAATTGGCTAGGCCTAAAATGGCTCACAAGGGCAGTTAGCTTACTACTAACCTATGAACCTATGAAACACCATCTCCAGAACTTTCATGTAGTGCAGACAAGAGTTTCATACCTCTGCTTACCCACAGTTGTGAATGTCCCCTCTGTTCTTGTAGACTAGAACTAGAATGCTTATTCTTCAGTCATCTGGGACAGACCTTTCTCTCCATTATTCTATGAGTACCCTCTAGAGCCATTTGTCCACTAACTCAGCCATCATCTTGATCTTATCTGGATGATGAGCCTGCAGCTCTCCCTGATTTCATTTTCCTAAGTCCTGTTCTTACTTTTGCTATGGTGGGCTCCTCCTCTTCTCTCATTGTATGCTGTGTCTGGGGCAGTACAGCTTCTATGGGGTTTTCTTCATTCAGAAGCTGCTGGAAGTATTCCTTCCATCTGCCTTCGATGTCCTGTGGACTGATGAGCAGGTTGTTGCTGGCATCCCTTAAGAAGGGATGACCGCTATCAACTTTATCTTTCTGTCTTCGCCTTGCAACCCAATAGATGTTGTTGTGCCATATACTGAGTCACTTCTACTCTCAGACTGCCTCTCATGCCTTGTTTTTTGCTATTACAACTGCTCTCTTAGCCTTTTTGTTAAGTCAACCAATATTCCTTCTTAGCCTCATCTGTCTTTTCTTAGTCCCACTTTTTGCTGCACTCCTTTATTTTTATGGCATCCTGGACTTCTACATTCCACCACCAAATTTCCTTATGTACCTTATTTCCATACCTGACTCAGTCACATACCTGTTCTACAGTCCTCAAACATGCTGTTTTGAGGTGTGCCATCTTTCTTCAACTTCACCTATTTCTTCTTCTTCCTCAGGTGCTAGAGCCCTGAGTATTTCCTTGAGCACCTGTGTTTTCTCTCCAGTGAGCTTCCAGGTCTTCAGTCTAGTCTCTGCTGACCTTAGAGCCTTCTCTGATCTCTGCTTGCAACTGATTTAGGCTACCAATGGTTTATGCTGTGGACTGAGCGTTTCTCTAGGGATGACCTTGCAACTTCTGATTCTAACCCAATGCCATTTCCTTAATTTGAGGAAGTCTACCTGAGTTGTATGTTGGCCTCTCTTATTTCTTGTGACTGTCTGTCTTGTTAAACCATGTTTTGGCCACCACCAAGTAATTTGCCAGACAGAAGTCTAAAATGGCTACTCCTTCTTTATTTTTGTTGTCTCACCCATGTGGACACAGGCAGTCTTCATATTCTTTTCTGTCTTTTCCTATATATGCATATAGATCCTCCTTTATCAATAACGACTCATGTTGTCCTGCTTTGTCTAATAGGTCTTGCAAAGGCAGTCTGAATGCACTCTTTTCCTCACAATCACAACCTTGCTCTGGGGCACTGGCTGAGATTATGAATGCTGCTCTCTCCTTCCCTTTCCTTATACTGGAGTTGGTTACTAATTATGCTGACATCCCTCATTGTTTTCTGAAGTTTCTTCGTCTGCCTCACCAAAATTCCCATGACATTTCTAATCTGTGCTCCTCCAAAGTAGTAGACCTTGTTCCCCAAGCCAGGTGCCTTTGCTATACTGCCCTTCCATTTTGGATCTTGGGTATACAGAATGACTAGTCTTCTCTTTACCGTCATTTCATCCACTTCCTGACAGTGAGCCTATATATAATGTAGCAATCCTTATTTCATGACTGGCAAGCTGATTAGTTTCCTTATTTCATGACTGGCAAGCTGATTAGTTTCCTTATTTCATGATTGGCAAGCTGATTAGTTTCCTTATTTCATGACTGGCAAGCTGATTAGTTTCCTTATTTCATGATTGGCAAGCTGATTAGTTTCCTTATTTCATGACTGGCAAGCTGATTAGTTTCCTTATTTCATGACTGGCAAGCTGATTAGTTTCCTTATTTCATGACTGGCAAGCTGATTAGTTTCCTTATTTCATGATTGGCAAGCTGATTAGTTTCCTTATTTCATGACTGGCAAGCTGATTAGTTTCCTTATTTCATGACTGGCAGGTTGATTGGTTTCCTTATTTCATGATTGGCAAGTTGATTGGCTTTGCATTCAGCTTTCACTCAATAGATATCCCAGTTAACTCAAGCACTGCAACCAGACTCCAGGCTGAAGTAACTTACAGACCCAAGGCTATGGGTTTTTATGGCAGACATGCATTGGCAAATAGAGGCACATAGACTCCTCCCACCATTAGCATGCTTCCTGGCAAGTCCAGGCCTGAAAATACTTATCACCACCCCCATGTTTTGGCATTAGTCAATATGACCAAATCAACTATAGCCAATGTTAACACCCTCAAGTGACTAGCCATACATGTTGTGCAGTCCATGATCCATGGTCACCTATCTACAGGATATTGCACACCACAGCTGATGCCCAGAGCAGTTACACTGTACTATGCTTCCCAATAGACACCAGCTAACATCTGTGCTGCTGCCTACATCTCCATTATTGGTGTGAGTTTGAGGAGGAAACACTACACACGATTTTGGGAGGTGGAAGTAACCCCCACAAAAAACAAACTCCATAAATGTATTGACCTGAGGTCTGGATTGAACCTTGTACCTCATGCATCAGGGGTGAAGGTCTTAACCATTCTGCCAACTATGTCTGGTTTAATTATTTAACTATATAATTAAAAGAAATAGAATATTGCATGGGTCCTATAAAACAAGGGGTTATCCTATAAAACTATAATACTCTCCATAATACTATTCATTTTAATTGTGCAAGTTGCATTTTTCAGTTTATATAAACACAAATGCAAATGTATACAGATAATTCATAATAGTTAACAGTTCAAGGTATACCTGTGTTCAGGTCAGAGACTACACAATTGCAGAGTATACCAAATAACCAACCTAAGAATCTACTGACATTTTAAAGTGTTCGGAGCTGGAGTTATATATATGAATTGGGAGTTTATTCTATAAATGAGAAATTTTGTAAGAAGAGAATTTGAATTGTCTTACAGTTCTACAAGAACCAAAGTGGTAACAGATATTTACTATGTTGTAATGATCTTTTGTAATTGGTTAACTCCAAACTGAACAAGATTTTTACTTCTCATTCTTTTGAACCGTAAGCTTAATTTGTCTCTTATAAATTGAGTGTATGGAAAATAAGTGCTAATGTTGAAGCCTGTCAGAATAGTTCTTGTACATTACACAAACATCTAATACATTTTATTTGTACCTGCTTGAGTAAAATTAAATCACCCCAGAATACGAATAAAACATTGGTAATTTTCCTAATATAAGTTACAAATACCTTTGTGAGTAAAATGGAAGATCTAGATTGAAAACCTTTGAAAATTTGGCCAAATACTTTTAGGACTACAGATCTGATCAATGAAGCATTGACTTTGACATTCAGCTTGTGGTCAATGCTAACTCTACAATCTTTAAGAAAGGAAAAACTCCCAATACAAGTGTTCCCTAATAAGATGTCATTATTGATTTTTATGGTCCTAAAAATCATGAAATTGTATTTACTAAAACTGATGTTAAAACAATTCCTATTCAGACATTTTATTACACGAGAAAGTTAGCTAGAACATATTATAATTAAAGTCAGAAGAGATTACTGATCCCCACTTGATGTAATCTGCATATTTGACAATCCAAATATTTTTATGTGTAGGCAGAAAGAAAAATACCATGTTGAAAAGTGCTAGACATAAAACAGCCTCCTGAGTGACCCGAGAATGAACATCAGCCCAATGTGAATAATGGCCACAATGTTTTACATTAAATTACCTTTTTGAAAGCCATAAATTAATCCAGTGTAGTACATAAATGTATTATTATCAAGTTTCATCATGCATTCTATAACTGAATGTGGCACATGATTGAATACCATAGAGAGAGCGCTCTAAGTATTTTACAATAACACTAATTCTGTTACCTACTACCCTGCGAACATGATCATACAAACTGATGAGCCAGGCATATGTAGAGTGATTTTTCATAAAGTTGAAAGATATCCAATGCAGCACCGTGCTCAGGATTAGTCAGTTCAGTATTTTTAGATTGTCTGTTACTTCCTTTAATTCTTCTTTATCAAGTTGCTGATACGCTTATTCCATCAATCACAAGGGGGCACACAAGGACTGAAACTTCTAATTATCGTACAATTGTTCACCAAGGAGGTATAGTGTGATGCAAAATGGTCCCAGCAATAGAAATGATCAGGATTATAACTTTCCAACTAAAAATCAAGATGAAATTCAGATATAAATACATTCATACAAAGACTAATGCAGATGTCCTTTTTAAACACAGGACTGATTAAACTGGATATTGTCTCAGACAACCAGCAAACTGTCTATCCTCAAGGATATACAGATTTTCCTGTGGTGTGATCTTGCCTTCAATTATGTCATATCTGAAACAACAACATAAATGTATGCAGTTTGAATCTATAACCTAATGCCTCTATATAACCCTAGACTTATCTCTGTGTCCCTAAAATAATAGTCACGTTCTTGATAACGTGACAGCATACAGTTTGTAATAATAATTCTAAATTAACAATGCCTTGCACTAATCTTCATTCTATTCCTTGTTTTGTCATAATAAACTTTTTAAACTAGGAACTCCTTTCATTCATTTTATCACAATGACAGAGGCTTTGTGATTCAAAGGTATTGCTTTATGTAACAAATTTTATATATATATATATATATATATATATATATATATATATATATATATATGTGTGTGTGTGTGTGTGTGTGTGTGTGTGTGTGTGTGTGTGTGTGTGTGTGTGTGTGTGTGTGTGTGTGTGTGTGTGTTTGTGTGTGTGTATATATACATATATATGGGTCTACCTCGACCCATTGAAATTACGTTTCATCGAAATGTAATCACCTGAACTCCTTTTCACAAAAGTGCATTTTTTCGAAAATGCACTTTTGTGAAAAGGCAACTAAGCAAACAGCAATGGGGGCTGTTGCTTAGATCACAACACAGCGGGGATAAGGGGATATTCTTATGTATGTTACTACATATATTCTTACTTATATATGTGTGTGTGTGTGTGTGTGTGTGTGTGTGTGTGTGTATATGTGTGTGTGTGTGTGTGTGTGTGTGTGTGTGTGTGTGTGTGTATACATATATATGAGTCTACCTCGACCCATTGAAATTACGTTTCATCAAAATGTAATCACCTGAATTCCTTTTCACAAAAGTGCATTTTTTCAAAAATGCACTTTCGCGAAAAGGCAACTAAGCAAACAGCAACGGGGGCTGTTGCTTAGATCACAGCACAGCGGGGATAAGGGGATATTCCCTTTTCCCCACTGTAGTGCGATCTCAGAGTGATAATATAAAAATAGTGGGGGTGTGGGGGTACAGCCCCCACATGGTGGCAGTGGAGGGTGGCTTGCCCTCCTGGATGAACATGGTTAGTGTTGTGTGGTTTTGTTTTGTGCATTTTTTTTTGTTTTCAGATTATTTCTCTTTCGTGAAAGTGCATTTTAGAGAAAAATCTACTTTTGCGAAAGAGTTCACCTGATTACATTTCGTTGAAACATAATTTTGATGAGTCAAAATAAACCTATACAGATATATATATATATCTATATATATATATATGTATATATATATATATATATATATATATATATATATATATATATATATATATATATATATATATATATATATATCTATATGCACAATACTGCTAGCTCTTTATGTGAGTTTGAATAACTATTTTTAGTCACTTTTGTTTTACATATATTGATACTGTATTATGTACCAAGTATGCTCTGACTATATCATTCTAGAATAGCTTTTTTAGTTCCATTGTGTATAAATTCGTAATATTTTGCTTTTTTCTACTGATTTGCCTGTTTTCTGATTGCATGTTTGCATAATTATTTTTCATTATTGTAAATAAAGTTTAGAGGTGTGATGCAGATGTTCAGATGCAGTTTAATTCACTTTAGTGGTGAAACAAGTGGTGGTTTCTCTTTGATTGATTCTTTTTGTCAGTCCTGCATTACGCTTGCATTGAGTCCTTGTGGAAGCTTGGAGTATGTAGTTTGCTATGGTGGCCTCCTCATCCCTGATGGAGATGATGCAAGGTACCGCAGCTAATGTTTCTGTTATTAAGAAGGAAATGGCAAAACATGATAAGAATCTGCAACATTTAAACAACATCAATACAGACCAATACAAGTAATTAAAAAAAGGAAGTGGAGAATATGGCCATGAATTCTACGCAGAACATAAAGACAAAGGCTCAAGTTTTGCAGCTAGAAACCAAACTTGATAATACTGAGAGTTAAGTTAGAAGAAACAATCTTCAAGTTATTGGGCTATGAGAACATGCTGAAGGTATGCAAGTCTTAAGCCTTATTAGGATGGAGCTTTTACAGCTTATTAGGGGTTGAGACCCCCCTCTCATAATTGAAGGAGTGCACAGGATAATGCATAAGCAACCAGATTCAAGATTCCTAGAAATGTTATTTTTAAATGATTGCATTATAATGCTAGAAGATTTTGAACATCAGGCTGCTTATTTAAAACTGGCTTTGTGTAAGGTGCACATTGTGCCTAATTACAGTGCTACCTTATTTGGAAAAAGAAAAAGACTGTGGTCTTCTATCTCAGACAAAGGAGAGATTTGGGATTTGGAGTCTTGTTAATAGCCTGCATCTAGTGAAAGGTACACAGCAATTCTCTTTTCAGGTTCCCTCTGATGTTGATACGTATATTTTTTGCTTGACTGACACACCAACCAAAAAATAAAAACAAATCATAAGCCAAAGTGATTAGCATGTCCAGGGGTAGACAGCTGGAATATACAAAAATGGGATAAAGTATCTTCCAGCACCCCTTCCAAGTTGCCACAGGGAAGTAAAGTTAAATTAGTTCCATTACACTTTATGAAGCCTGGAGCTGTCATAGAAGGGGGAGTTCTGAACTCACAGAAAATGGACCAGATAGCATTGGACATAAAAGAAATTGAAAAGTGCTGGCCAGTGGTGAACTAAGGGTTGATTACCTAGAAGGACATTTGTCTTTATTTGTATTGTTTTGATATGCTCACTAGATATACTTTGTACTAACCTAATGTACAAGTTCCTTGACATGTTATTAGAAAGTATTTAATAGAGTGTTTGAAAGGGTGATAATAAGGAAATGAAAGTGTGTTTATTTGGAATAACATAATTGCTGTTAAGTATTTTTTTTCTTTTGTCGTGATAGCGAAAGTCCAGATTGAAAGACAGTAATTCCTCAGGTGATTCAGGATAATATACTGATTGGTATAATATGCTGCTGTAAGACGTGAATCGGTACAAGGAAACAGCAGCAGAAAACCACTCTATAGAAAAACCAAGAAATTCATTTTAGCATAAATATAAAACAAGTGACGCACCACTGGGTCAATCAAAAGGTATTCATTTAATAGACGGCATAACAGATTAATTAAATGAGTCTTAAACAATTGACTTGAGTGACCTTGTCTGAACTTTAAGCTATGGAAAATCACAGTTTTTATTCATTTTCAGTTAGCACTCATCTCTAAGGGCTGTACCAATAATGTTAGTGTAGATCACTGTTCTGTTTGTAAAGTGAGCATGGATGTAGTCATTCTCCTGTTCATGATGACTTTGCAATTTTTCCGAGTGATTAAGCCTATTGTTGTCTTGAATTTCAGATAGGCTTTATAACATCAAAATGAACTTTTAAATAAATGTAGTAGGATGCACATTAAACTGTGCAGGAGTCTGTCATACTAATGTATCTCAGAAATCACACTGCTGCGGTTTTACATAACCCATAAACCAGAATGTGTAATAGTATAGCATTATCCAAATTGTACATAAACTACATAAAAAATCATAAAGGAAGATAAAAAGGATATTAATAAACAGATGAAGACTGTGACCAGGCACACTGTTTGTACTCTACTGAGTACATTTTTTACGCATCATGTAGGACGATTGTCACTTTTCCTTCAAAACAGTATATTTAATAGAAAGAACAGCTAAAGGTAACATATACTTTCTTAACTGTTTTTTTGGGGGCAACATATTAAACAGGTTTGTACATGCTTCGAAAGGCCAAGTGGGTTAGGGGCAGAAAAATAAGTGTCTGTGAGTGCAAAATTGAATTTTCTAGCTACATCCCTGCAGCAGATGTTTCATATAAAACAGTTAACGCCTTGATGTTCTGTCTTGTCAGCAGGACTCTGTATTCTATACAGGCCTGTTGTTTCTCCCATTATAATTTAAAAAATGAGTTTGGGAATACAGAATGGATATATTCATGAAGCACATGCAAAAGTAAAATGAAACTGTAAACTTCATATGACTTGGTCATAACCCAGCTTGTGACCTGTTTAGGTAATTATACATATCAATTATACATAGGTACACAGCTATGACCACCTGCAGTGATGCACCCCAGTACTGACATGTGTGCATGTGCATGACTGAGTATAGCAGTTGTATGTGGGAATTCCATGATGGCCTTCACAACCACCGCATCACCCATTGCCATAGCCACTCATGGCTGCTGCTGTATGGGACATTACATGTACCCTGTTAAGCTCCTCTCCTTCCTGGCTATATGAGCCTTGCAGTATGATCACAACAGTGTTGTACAAATGGGTTGATAGGCATGGGATACCCATTGTGTCCTGGCAAGTGTGTGTATGTTTGCAAGTCCATTTATCTTTAGGGTACAGCATTCTGAGGCCACATACTCCTATTACAATACTCATTGCCACACAGTAGTACAGATAGTATTGTTGCTGCCCATAAGTGAGGCATGACAATGCAACACCCTACTATGCATGTGGCATGTGCATTAGGATGCATATCCCTGTAGTACTACTGATGGGATCTACAATGGGTTGTATCACAGTCATGGCCAATTTGTGATGGTGGGTATGTCAGAGTGTCATCATGGGTTTCAGGGAGTACAATATCCACTGGGGATGTGGGTGCTGTGTACACTGTCATTACACCAAGGTACATCCGGTATATGTCCCATGTACCACGTTATGGTTACCACTGTCACCATCAACCATACGGTTAACTGATACCACAATCCAGGCCAGATATGCACGTGCTGTGTGCAGCCTACATGTAACACATTGGACACACGGTCATGTTAGTTAGCAGCGATAGACCCAGGTCTCTCAGATGTGTGTCTGCTTGTTATGTGTCTGTTAATGTGTATATGAAGGTATGTCACACTATGTATTGTTCATGTGCACCCATTACATCCCCCATTAGCATACTGTACATGTCTGGGGATGTTCTGCATGTAACATGTAACATGGAACACACCTCCCCCTTAATGCTGTGTGATGTGTACAATGGAAGCCACACACTTCAGTATCACTACATACCTAGGTAGGGGTATATTCCCAGGGTTGCCAGGTAAGAGTGTGCATGTATGTGGATAGGTCTACATCAGGTTGCAGATTATACATGCCTCAGTGGGTCACCTGTCCATGTGGCACAGGCAATAACTGTTATACAAACCTGTGACATGTGTTCAACTGTACACCAGATATGTCTCAGTCATGGTATCACCACAGTGCCAGACCCCGTTATGGAATATGACTGCAGACCATCTTCATGCTGACACATGTACACCTTTAACACAAATGGATAACATTATAGACACCACAATCAACCAGTGATACTAACAGCTATAATGCATCATTGCTGGATGGCTACACTACCTGACATATATGCATTACACTTTATGCCTTACAACATATTACACTGCAGTACTGTGGTACACTGTAGTACAGTCACTGTGTGCATCAGAACCATATTAGCCTGCCTCTGCATAGATGGTATGGATGACAGGATGTGGCACAGGTATCATCATATGCACAGGGTGTGTTGTTGGTTTGTCAGAGGCCGAGGGTGGGCCATACATTTGACACCATGTGTGTGGGTGAGGGGTGTACTGAGGTGAACTGGGTGTGGTGATATGGTGTGTGTAGGTATGGGGTTGCTCTAGGTGTGTTTGTATGGTGTGTGGGTATACATGCACACAGTTCTGCCATGTGGCTGCCCTACACAGGTGTTTATGGACAGCTGCAGACCATACCTGGTAGGGGGTGCAGTTCACTGCCTTTGGCCATGGACACGTGGACTGTGCCTGCAAGGGGTTCTATGGGCACATCCAGGTACAGGCCTCGATGTGCTACTCTCACCTGATGATGACATATGTCAGCTGGAACCAGGTCCCTCCTGGGACTGGCCAGGACCATGTGCTCATAGCCTGCTGTGGTGTGGTGTGGACAGCACCCCCCTGCAGTGCTGGGGCTGGTACTTCCACTACGGGAGCCCTTTGGTGTCCTAGCACATCCATGTTGACTGCCAGATGTTGGCATTGCTGGCCTACGTCCACGTGGCCATCGCCACACTCCTACCACATTACCACATGTTCAAGCACTGACAGACCATGGTCAATGAGGGCCATCATCTCACCAGACCATCTATCCATAAACTCAGGTAATGCATGGATGGCACCAGCCAGTTCAAAGGCATTGTCACCTGCAGATGTGAGAGCAGCCCTCTGCAGCCTCAGGCCCTGTCTGGTGTAATGTTCTATAAGTGCCAGTGCCACCATGACAACCTGAAACATATGCCTGCTGGTACCAGCTGTGTTACATCTGCCAAGGGCATGATGACCAATGGCCTTACCATGAGCACCCTAGCACATCTGCCTATGTGGTGCCCTGCCGCACATCTGGCTATGCCTGCTGTGACCAGACACAGTAGGCATGGTTACCACACTTTCCTGTGCACTGCCACCAAATGCCAGCTGTCCCTCCGCTATGGCCAGTGGTGATGGGGTATGTATAGGCACTGAAACTGTGTGCAGGGTTGGGGTGGCTAAAAGGGGGATGTCAAATGTTGGTGCTGTGTTGGCCCCTGACAACCCCACCTGTGCCTCAACAGTACTATCATCATCTCCGGTGTCTGTATGGACACCAGCATCAGACTGCATGCAGGAGAGACCCTGACCCACCTCTCCACCTGTGGGGGAAAACAATAAACACACTTTAAAACCTGTACAGCATTGCCTGACAGTATATACACACACACACACACACACACACACACACACACACACACGCACACGCACACGCACACACACACACACACACACACACACACACACACACACACACACACACACACACACCACTGTATTACCTACCTGTCCGTGACTTTACAGACAGTCCCATGTATATTTCCATGTGCTCCCCATCCTGCATCACACTTGGTAACATACATACATTGATACCACTCATTAACATATCAGTCCTCTAAATGCCTGAACAAGTGATCACAACACAATACATGTTACTACATTACCTACCTGACCTGTGTGTAGTGGTTTTAGATGGCCTCACTGCTGTCATACAGTGTTCACCCCCTATATGTGTAGGCGACTATGTTCACTCCATAATATCACGCACTGGTGTGTCATGTTAATGTATTGCTCAGTACATGCCAGATATGCTGCTCAATCAGCCTATCTTGTGACAACTGTAATATATGGATACACTTCCTGGTGTTGACTTCCCCAATGCACCTGTAATGCTGCATACATGGGTTGTCGATCACCTTTCTGGTGAATGTACTATTAAGGGTATACTTGGTGTCTACCTTCCCTCTTAATGCCTGTTCCATGCTACAGGCCTTATTATACTATCAGCTTTTCTGTGATTACATACATGACAAGTATTCCTGGTGTGTAATGTGACAGTCCATGTCCATGTACTGCACGATCCCAATGGGAGGCACTGCTGTATGAACAACCCCACAATCACACATGTGCATACATGACCACCCACACAAACACACACATGCACGCACACACATCCTACATGCATCAACCTCCCACCACTTCACCAGAGTGACCCTACAGACAAACTAACTACCCACCAGGACATGCGCGCACACACACACACACACACACACACACACACACACACACACACACACACACACTCATACATACAGGTGAGGTTGCACAATGATAGTACACACAGTCCTCCCATTACCCATCTGTCAACATGCATAACATATGGTACACAAAAGCATGCAGTGCAGCTATACTATATTCAAATCCATGCTAGCAACAGTATACATGTGTGTGATGCATGTGCTGTGTTACACACAGTCCTCCTATTATCCATCTGTCAACATGCATAACATATGGTATACAACAGAATGCAGTGCAGCTATAGTCAATCCATGCTAGCTACAGTATACATGTGTGTGATGCATGTGCTGTGCTACACATAGTCCTCCCATTACCCATCTGTAAACATGCATAACATATGGTACACAGCAGCATGCAGTGCAGCTATAGTCAATCCATGCTAGCAACAGTATACATGTGTGCTGCATGTGCTGTGCTACACACAGTCCTCCTATTACCCATCTGTCAACATGCATAACATATGGTGCACAACAGTATGCAGTGCAGCTATAGTCAATCCATGCTAGCAACAGTATACATGTGTGCGATGCATGTGCTGTTCATAGGTTCATAGGTTCATACTAGGCTATCTGCCCTAGGGCATTTATAAGCCTAGCCAGAGTGTGTTTGGCTTTCACCACCCATTTTAAATTAATTTTGCTATGCCCTTTTTCGAGGTTAGTATACTGTGCCTCTGTCTAACAGTGACACAGAAGTGATACCCGGGGTAAACCTATGATCTCCCATCCACTCATCAAGATTCCTCTTGAAGAGAGTCAATGAGGGACTCTGCCTAACCTGGACTGGGATTTTATTCTAGAGTGAAGGGAGCCTCTGGGTTATGAATCTGTCCCTCCAACATGTCCTATTTATTTCAGTGCTGAGGTTCAAGTCTCTCGAGCGCGTAGCTCGATGGGATTTGGATTTTCTGAGGTGCAGCATGTCCATTAATTCCGGGTTGGACATGGCTTTATACGTCAGGCACAGATCGCCTCTGAGCAGGCGGTATGCCACTGAGTAGAGCTGGAGTTTCTTTAATCGGGCAGTATATGGCATCTGTTTGAGCCCTTTGATCCTCTTGGTGAGGTACTTTTGGGGTCTTTCCAGTTGCTGCAGGTGTCTGGTAAGGTACATCCCAAAAGGGGCATTGTACTCAATTATGGGCCTGATGAGGGATGAGTAAAGAGGCACGATGACCTCCCCTGATCTAGATGTGAATCCCTTCATGATTAGGTGGGCTATATAAAATGTTTTTCTAACCACTTTGGCCATGTGGTTGTCAAATGAGAGATTGCTATCAACTTGGGTCACCAGGTCACTAATTACTTCTTCTGTACTTAATGGATTACCACCTATGTGGTAATTTGTGGGCACTTTGTTTTTGCCAAAGGGGATGACTATACACTTTTTGGCATTTAGCTTGAGGCCATGGCTCTGGCACCAGTTTCTATAAGGCCCTTTTGGAGGATGTTTGTGTCAGGTGGAGAGTTGATTACGGGTCCCAGTTTGCAGTCATCTGCGAACTTGGTCAGCCACAGTGCTTCCGTGTTAGCCTGTACCTCCGAGAAATATATACCGAACAAGAGAGGTCCCAGGACTGAGCCTTGTGGGACGCCACTTGTAACTGGTTTGGAGTCTGACATGGCTCCAGCAATTCTAACCATGTGAGTTCTGTCCTTGAGCCAGTTTGCAACCCATCTAGTGACATAGGGGTTTATATTTAAGCTGGTGAGCTTATCTATAATGCCCGAGTGGGATATTGTATCAAAGGCTTCTGTGAGGTCCAGGTAGGCTGTGTGGACCACCTTCCCCTCGTCAATGGCCCTGGTGACTGCTTCAAAGAAATCGACCAGGTTTAAGAGGCAGGATCTGCCCTTAACAAAGCCGAACTGGGTAGGATCCATTGTCTGTAGGCCACCAATATTTTTATTTATGAGGTCCATGATGATCCTTTCCATAGCTTTGCAGACCAAGCTAGTCAGGCTTATGGGGTGATAGTTTCCAGGATCCATTGAGGCACCACCTTTGTGCAGAGGGACCACTGTTGCTGTACGCCACTCTTTGGGTACATATCCTGTAGTAAGGCTGAGATTGAACAGTAGTTTTATGTTTCGGTTTAGCTCTTCTTGGAGTTCATGTAGGACGCAGCCCGGGACACCGTCTGGTCCCATTGATGCTGTGTTTTTTGCTTTGGAGAGGGCGGCTCTTACCTGAGCATCTGAGATGTCAGGGGGACAGTACTCTGCTGGGATAGATATTTGCCCTTTTGGTGGGGAGGGGGGGGGGAGAAGTTTGCGCTGAACCTGTCAGCTAGGATGTTGGCAATATCTGTGGGTTCGGTGTATTTTTTGTCATTTTGGACTAATTCTGAGCATATCTGGGAATTCCCACCCAGGTTCCTCATATAACTAAAGAAAGCTGTGTGATTATCCTTAGTGCCCTGTGCAATTTTTCTCTTGAAGCTGGCCTTAGATGATTTTATGAGTGCCCGTAGTTTTTTGCTAATACTCAGTTTATGCGTATTAGACGCATTTGTTCTTCAGAACAAGACTATTCCAATTGCAGCCTTGATTTGTCAGATAGATTTATTAAACGTGGATACAACCAACACCATCTTTCCTCTACCATGCATGAAACCAAGGGTTTGACAAGAACAGGATTACTGGAATATAAATCCAAAGACAGGGTAGCCTCTGATCAAGTTTCTGACCAATCTTTGAGGTTGGTAACGACCTATGGGGCTAATACTGATAAGTTCAGACACATTATCAATCAACACTGGGATATTTTGAAATCACACAATTTTTTTAACATGATCCTACCTGAACAATGTTCATTCTCATATCGAAGAGGACGTAACATCAATTCATACCTTACACATTACAAAAGATATATTCCCACCATTCCACTACAAACCACTTTATTTGGGGATATATTAGTGGGTTGCTTCCCATGTGGCCATTGTACTGCTTGTCAACATGTATCTAAAACAACAGAATTTACAAGCAAGGAACACTTCTAAGGTTTTCAACATCAGAATTTTCACTAATTGCAGCTCAGATTGGGTGATTTACTTGGCAACGTGTACTTGCTCTGCTTTTTACATAGGCCAAACATCTAGGCCTGTGAAATTTAGAATAGGGGAGCATATGAGTGCTATTAGGAATAAACGTCTTACTAATGCATTGTTTAAACATACCATTGATCATCCTTCTGCTACATTCAAATTTGTTATTATTGATAAGATAGCACTGCATAGGAATTTCAAAGCAGGTTGGCATACTAAACTAAATCATATGGAGAACATGTGGATTATCAAATTAGGGGGCCTGTTCAGGCCTGGGTTAAATGAAATAGAATAAGACTATTAAAGATTTTATATCATTTGCCTTGTTCTTTGGACTTTTGAATCAACAGATAGATATTGATTAGGTTTATATGGTGACAACTTTACATATACAATTTGTCTAACATTATTTTTATGTATATAATCTATGCATAGTTATAATATACTTACATTTTGTCATACAGGATTGATATTATGGCATGGAATGTTATTTACAATTATATTTTTCTTTTTTATATGTATTTTTATTTTCATTTCCTCAATCATTATTATCTTTTTGAATGGACTACCTTGATGCTATGTGGTGTATGTTCCCTTAAGGGCTGTATTATATAAATAGCAGGAAATAGTGAAGATTTTTCAATTTTGTTTGTTGAGCATTGAAAAAGGCTGCTTTAAGCCAAAACTGGTTTGCTTATTGTAATGGCTTATCAGCCATTACATTGATTTACACATATCTTTAATAAAAGCTTGTTTAAGCGATCCTTTTATGTGCTGGTTCGTTTCTGTGGAATTGTATGGCTTTTGTGACCGTGCACGTTGTCTTCCGTGCATGAACTCTTTGCATCTACAATTTGGTCTTTTTATCACGCTGGGGACGCCTGGATTGTGGTGATTTCACTATTGTGTTTCTACAAAATCTTCGCAGACCTGTGTTTAATACTCTTTTTGGCAGTTTAATATTATGGCCATAACATTGTGTTCTAATATTGACGCTTTTGGATAATCTACGAGGAGCGTATTGTCCTTTGCAGTTTAACCGCATGGCTTTTGGTTTTATGGTCCGCCATTTCATGGTAATGGATATTTACTTGGACTCTTTTGTGTAAGGCTTTGGGACAACTGATAACACCATTACTTCAAGGTCGGTGAATCTTAACAGATGTACACTGACATTTTGGCTGATATTTACTTGTGTTTTGGGACATAAGGTATTGTGGTCTATACATGTTTTTCGAATTACGTATTTTTCAACCGCTTGGAAATACTGGGAGTGTACTTTTACTTTTTGGCCTTTAAAGCAACCTACGAGGATATATAGTCTAATTGCCTGGCTTCTGGGTTTCATGATCAGCCAATTTGACGTTTCTAAGCTTCTTTTGGGTAAATGAAACATATGGGGATTGCCTATAACGATTCAACAATTTAATCTTATGTTTTTGGACTGAGGGTATTGGATGTATACATGTTTTTTTCATGTAATGCTTCGGGCCAACTGTTAGCACCATCTCTTCATGGTCGGTGAACTTTTTGGCTGACATTTACCAGTTTTTTGGAATTATAGGTACTGTATTCTATACAGGTTTTTTCGGATTATATATCTTACAACTATTTGGGAATACTGTGAGCGACAACAGTCAATGGTTGGTGTATTACAGGAGCCTCACAGTATTTGGCTATTCTTATATTTTTTCTTAACTCACAGATATAATCGTTCAGGACTTAATGTACTGTGCATCTTTTTGAACTTTACATTTTACATCCTTGTAATTAATAGGGATGACTGCTATGCTATTTTTTAATGGCTGGTGAATTGTGTGAAGTCGTGGAGAGTCGATTACCTGGATAATTTTGGACAATTAATCTTTTGAATTCTATAACAGTACATGTTTTCTTTTTTCCTTTTTTATATTGACTATTAATCCAGTTATAGTACAGTTATTGAAATAATTGTTTGACCTAACACAGGTCAGTTACTTAGCTGTCATTAAGAATATTTGTTTTTTTAGTCTAATATACAATGTCCTGACGATTATTAATATATGTTATCAATGATTGAGACTTATTCAATTTTTGAGTTAGGTTATAATATAATGTGTATGCTCATGCTTGTATAGAACACACTATCATGGTCCATTTTATGATATATTTATTTACACTTATAGTTTGCTCATATATATACCACATATGTTTTGGCAGTCTAGGGTTCTATTAGTACAAGAAATGATTCATTCTAATGTTTTTTCTACTCCCCTTTTTTATCTAAAACACCAATTTTTTGACCATAATTAGTTGTTATTTTTACACGGCTTATTGACCTTCCACAGAGTATCTTAAGCTGAATTGGTTGCAATTATGTGCATCTGAGTTTCCTCAATGATGGTTTAGGCAACAACCTATACAATATTAACAACATGCAATTAATTATGAATACAACAAAGATCATTTGGAAATAAGTTTTCCTTACGGTGGTTATATGGTAATATGGTATGGTGACCATCTTATATTAAGTGGTAACTATATAACTATTCCGATTATGTGGCTTGCAACAGATATTCCTATAGCAGAGACGAAGGACGGCTATTAGCTCAATATATAAAGGTTTCTTTTTTGGTTTCTGTCTTGAACAACTAATTATTGGAATTATTGGTTTTTGCCAATAGTAGAAAAGTTCAGCCGCTAAGAATTATATGGTAATGTGGCATGGTGACCATCTTATACTAAGTGGTAACTATTTATTTATTCTGATTATGTGGCTTGGAACACATATTCATATAGCAGAGATGAAGGTCGGCTATTAGCTTAGTATATAAAGGTTTCTTTCTTTTTTTGGTTTCTGTCTTGAATAACTAATTATTGGAAATATTGTTTTTTGCCAATAGTAGAAAAGTTCAGCTGCTAACAATTTTGGTCGCTACATGCCAATTTTACCAATGCCACTTATTGTAAGGCAAATAGGTGTTTTCAGACTGTTGGATATACATTTATATGTTTAAATTGCAATAGGTTGTGTTTCTTCATTGTGGACATTTTCTGTATATAATTGCTAATACTTTTTTGATTCACACATATATATACAATTTTTATCTATTTTTTATGGGTATATGCATACATCTGTGGTTGGTTTGATGATCTTGTTGTAATACAACAACTTGTATATCACTCAGCTTCAAGGAAACCTTAACTATGGATCTCTGTGGTATTTTACAAGGGCTTTCGGCAGACAAAGATAATTTAGAAGTGTTTGGTTTAAATAATAATATGGGGCAAAATTCAAATAACATTTCAAGAGATGGCCAACAAAGATGTGTGGCCATTTTTTCAAAACTAAATAGACATATGAAAACCTTACGTTCAAATGTTTGGCATTTGAAACTGTTCAAGGCATACAAGATTCAGGACATTACACCAAGGGGCCTTAGGGTCCATTTACAACCACTAGTGGCCAATATAGATGCTGAATTATCTAGGGAATGGGCAGAGGCCCAGCATCAGGCTTCTATGCATTTTGTTGACTGTCTAACTAGATATTATGACAGAACAATACAGAACCAATTAACAGAGATCCAAGTATTATGTGATGAAGCTGAAAAATTCAATAAAGAGGGGTTTTACCAACAATATATCTCTGACCTTGCTAAGGATTTATCCTCACTAGAACAACAACTTATGAAGCGAAAAATTCATAAGTTCAACAGAGATCTTATGGATTATGATAAAGGCAAACCGTTTGTCAATCAAAAGTCAGTTAGATTTACTGATCATACTAATACATATAAAACTGGTAGGAAATGACCTAGGTCCATTTTAAGACATAAGAATATCACATCTGATGCAACCTCTGAGGATAACACATCATCTGCTACCGATGGTGAGGTCCCCTCACACCAGGCGTCCCCAGCTGCCAAAAGGAAACAACCCCCTTTAGATCTAAGGGTAGGAGGGGGGGTAGAAAACACAAATCTAGACTTAGGGTCTCCAACCCTACAGTGTCTACTACAACCAATGGTCAAATAACAGATAATGTTTTCAACATTTCATCCTTTGATCTTTCTCCTGTACACATAAGACTACTCAATAAAGGCCTTAATTTTGTTCCCAGTGCATCTGTCTCTGAAAATCATTTATTACAAGATGTAAATGACTTTTGCAGATTACTTAACCTCAGGCTATTTTTTGCAGATTCTCATACCACTCAAAGATCATCTGACTTTAGATTTGGTAAATCTAAGTTCATTCCACCTATGAATAAACATGTCTCGATTTTTAGAGATTGTGTTATGAAAGATTTACATTCTTCTAGCTTGTATGAGCCCAAATCTAATAATCTTACATCAGCTGAAAGAATGGCCCTCTCTGAACTTAAGGATAACCATGATATTGTTATTACCATGGCTGACAAAGGTGGTGTTATTGTAGTCATGGATTATACAGCATACACGGAAGAAGCCTTACGCCAATTATCAGACTCCAGTTATTACATGGAAATGGTGATTGATCTGACTTCCACTTTTAAGGTGGAAATTGATTCTTTTTTGGATCTGGCAGTGGAACAAGAAATTATAACAGAACAGGTAGCTAAACAACTTAAGGTGGAGGAACCAATTCCACAATATTTATATTTGCTACCCAAAATACATAAGGACCCTCTCCATCCTCCGGGCAGACCTATTGTGTCCGGTAGAGGAACCTTAATGGAGCCACTGTCAGCGTTTCTTACACACCATTTAAAGCCATTATTAAAACAAGTTAGATCTCGTATTAAAGATACTACAGAATTTTTAAACATCATTAACGATTCTCAACTTGAGCCTAATTGGTGGCTCTGTACATTGGATGTGACATCCCTTTACACCAGCATTCCTCATGATGTGGGCATTCTTGCTGTTTCATATTGGTTATACAAATCTGAATTGTATTCCACGGGATTTAATAATTTTTTGATCAAACTAACTGAAATTGTGCTATGTAAAAATATTTTTTACTTCAAAGGGAAAGCTTACTGGCAAATCAAGGGTACTGCTATGGGGGCATCATTTGCACCGATATATGCCGATCTCTTTATGGGATATTATGAACAAGCATTTATATATGATGTTCAGAGGAACATATATATACAAGATCTAGATATCTGGCGTAGGTATTTAGATGATTGTTGGATGGTGTGGCATGGTGACTGGGACCAGGTGGGTGAATTTGTGTCCTATTTGAATGACAACTCTTTTGGCATTAAATTCACTGCCAATATTGAGCAAGATAAGATTGTTTTTTGGATGTGGTTGTCACTAGGCTTTCAGACAACACTCTGGCCACTTCCGTTCATCGAAAATTTCCAGAATACAATACATTATTACATGCTAAAAGTTCCCACCCACGCCACATCATCCACAATATCCCAAAATCTCAGTTTATGCGTATTAGACGCATTTGTTCTTCGGAACAAGACTATTCCAATTGCAACCTTGATTTGTCAGATAGATTTATTAAACGTGGATACAACCAACACCATCTTTCCTCTACCATGCATGAAACCAAGGGTTTGACAAGAACAGGATTACTGGAATATAAATCCAAAGACAGGGTAGCCTCTGATCAAGTTTCTGACCAATCTTTGAGGTTGGTAACAACCTATGGGGCTAATGCTGATAAGTTCAGACACATTATCAATCAACACTGGGATATTTTGAAATCACACGATTTTTTTAACATGATCCTACCTGAACAATGTTCATTCTCATATCGAAGAGGACGTAACATCAATTCATACCTTACACATTACAAAAGATATATTCCCACCATTCCACTACAAACCACTTTATTTGGGAATATATTAGTGGGTTGCTTCCCATGTGGCCATTGTACTGCTTGTCAACATGTATCTAAAACAACAGAATTTACAAGCAAGAACACTTCTAAGGTTTTCAACATCAGAATTTTCGCTAATTGCAGCTCAGATTGGGTGATTTACTTGGCAACGTGTACTTGCTCTGCTTTTTACATAGGCCAAACATCTAGGCCTGTGAAATTTAGAATAGGGGAGCATATGAGTGCTATTAGGAATAAACGTCTTACTAATGCATTGTTTAAACATACCATTGATCATCCTTCTGCTACATTCAAATGTGTTATTATTGATAAGATAGCACTGCATAGGAATTTCAAAGCAGGTTGGCATACTAAACTAAATCATATGGAGAACATGTGGATTATCAAATTAGGGGGCCTGTTCAGGCCTGGGTTAAATGAAATAGAATAAGACTATTAAAGATTTTATATCATTTGCCTTGTTCTTTGGACTTTTGAATCAACAGATAGATATTGATTAGGTTTATATGGTGACAACTTTACATATACAATTTGTCTAACATTATTTTTATGTATATAATCTATGCATAGTTATAATATACTTACATTTTGTCATACAGGATTGACATTATGGCATGGAATGTTATTTACAATTATATTTTTCTTTTTTATATGTATTTTTATTTTCATTTCCTCAATAATTATTATCTTTTTGAATGGACTACCTTGATGCTATGTGGTGTATGTTCCTTTAAGGGCTGTATTATATAAATAGCAGGAAATAGTGAAGATTTTTCAATTATGTTTGTTGAGCATTGAAAAAGGCTGCTTTAAGCTGAAACTGGTTTGCTTATTGTAATGGCTTATCAGCCATTACATTGATTTACACATATCTTTAATAAAAGCTTGTTTAAGCGATCCTTTTACATGCTGGTTCGTTTCTGTGGAATTGTGTGGACCACCTTCCCCTCGTCAATGGCCTTGGTGACTGTTTCAAAGAAATCGACCAGGTTTAAGAGGCAGGATCTGCCCTTAACAAAGCCGAACTGGGTAGGATCCATTGTCTGTAGGTCCCCAATATCTTTATTTATGAGGTCCATGATGATCCTTTCCATAGCTTTGCAGACCAAGCTAGTCAGGCTTATGGGGCAATAGTTTCCAGGATCCGTTGAGGCACCACCTTTGTGCAGAGGGACCACTGTTGCTGTACACCACTCTTTGGGTACATATCCTGTAGTAAGGCTGAGATTGAACAGTAGTTTTATGTTTCGGTTTAGCTCTTCTTGGAGTTCATGTAGGACGCTGCCCGGGACACCGTCTGGTCCCATTGATGCTGTGTTTTTTGCTTTGGAGAGGGTGGCTCTTACCTGAGCATCTGAGATGTCAGGGGGACAGCACTCTGCTGGGATAGATATTTGCCTTTTTGGTGGGGAGTGGGAGGAGAAGTTTGCACTGAACCTGTCAGCTCGGATGTTGGCAATGTCTGTGGGTTCGGTGTATTTTTTGTCATTTTGGACTAATTCTGAGCATATCTGGGAATTCCCACCCATGTTCCTAATATAACTAAAGAAAGCCTTGTGATTATCCTTAGTGCCCTGTGCAATTTTTCTCTTGAAGCTGGCCTTAGACGATTTTATGAGTGCCCGTAGTTTTTTGCTAATACTGATCAGAGATGCCTTCCCTTTTTGGGATTTTGCTCTATCATGTAGTAGCTTCCTCCTTCTATAGTATAGTTTGTTTATGGCTGGGGTCCACCAGACAGGACGTCTGCCTTTGGAGGATTGGGACTTGGTTTTATTTGGGATTGCATGATCCATGCATTCCTGAAGATGCTCATAGAATGCGTTTATAAAGGATTCTGCGGTCTGGGCCGTATTTTCCACAGGCCCAGGGGCTTGGAAGGATCCCACCCCAGTTTTGAGGAGTGTGAAATTTGCTTTAGAGAAGTTTTTCACTGTGGTTTTCTGGGCAGGGGGTGGGGTCAGGATATGAATATCCAGTGAGATTAGTTTATGGTCTGATCTTACCAGTGAGGGATACACTTCTGGTCTGGCGCATAGAGTCCCCATGTTGGTTATGATCAGGTCCAGTATGTTTTCCCTTCTTGTGGGAGTGGTAACAAGTTGTTCCATAGCATTTGAGTTTATAAATTCTAGGAACCTTTGGGCTAAGGTGTTGGAGCTAGAGTAATGCTCCCAGTCTATGTTTGGATAGTTGAAGTCACCCAATATAATGGTGTTTGGAGAGACCTTCATATTTTCCAGTGTTCTCAGGAAGGCCGAGTGGGGTTCTTGGGTTTGGGAGGGTGGCCTGTAGCAGGCTATAAACTGGAAGGCAGTTTTACCCACTGTTTGTTGCACATGGATAGTCTCTGATGCTTCGTGCTGTGCCACCAACTTGGAGGTGTGGGTATCTTTGACGAATATTGATACTCCCTTTTGTGGTTCGTCCAAGTTTTGGAGCCGAAAAGCATGGTATGAGGTATAACCTGGTAGTGCTGGGGTGCTTTCGGGAGCCTTGAACCAGGTTTCTGTTACTGCACAGATATCGATGTTCTCCATGCTAAAGAGAGTTTCAAGTGTGTGCATCTTGAGGTTTAGACTTCTGGCAGTGAGTAGCATTGCTCTTAGTTTCTTATCCCTTGTGATACCTATGGAGGTGGGTTTGTCTTTTACCTAAAAAAGGCACTATGGGAGTAGCAAGAGCCTTTGCCAATATCCGAAAGCCCAGGGGTGACATGTGCAAGCCGTCCCTAGTGAAGCATCGTGGCTTGTCGAGCATGTCATCCCAGGCTGACAGGCATTGGATCCCCTTTGAATGACACCAATACTTAAGCCAATTGTTGAAATTGATCATCTTGTCTTCATATTGTGGCATCATTCTTGGTGAGGGTAAGATGCTACTCAAGGTCAGGATCATACCGGCCTGGCCTACATGCTCAGAGAGCTCCTCTATTTCTCTTTTCATGTAGTCCAGGGAGGTACATCTCAGGTCATTCACACCAGCATGGACAATGACTGAGTCATATTTGTACTTGCCTTGGAGTGACCTGAGTGCTTGTGTTATGTGGCGGATACTAGCGCCCGACAGGCAGCTCACCGTGACCTTCTCCTTGTTCAGCCTGGTGAGCAGGACATCAATGTGTCTGACGACAGAGTCACCTATTACAAGTGTATCAGGTGTTTTGTTTAGCCTTAAGGGCTGTGACTGTTCGGCACACTGGCTTTGTGAGCTATGTGTTGCACCTGTTTTGTTTTGGGGTAGCGGCTGCTTAGGTGTCTGCTTTGGAGGTCTCTGCTGCTTAGGCAGATTTTTATTTAGAGCCTCTGAGTATGTTTTTGTGTGTTTATGTGTTTGGTTTGCTGTTGTGGTAGGTCTATGTGAGACTGGAATTGTAGTGAGTGTGGTTTCCTTCTCCTCCTGACTGGTTACGCCAGTACTGAGTTGAGAGAGCTTAGCCTCCAGTTTGGCTATATGGTTGCATCTCTCACATGTGTTGGAATTTGTTGGGAGGAGGAGAGGGTTGTCTGTGTACATGAGGCAGTTGTAACATTGCCTCAAGATTCCCAGATTCACCAGCTGGACCAGAGAGGAGATTGACAACTGACCTTTGGACATGCTAGAATAGTATTGGGAATTCCTTTATAATTGAAAAAGGGCCAATAGGGAACACGTTACTCAAGAGGAGTTTGTGAGGGTGTAGTGCTTTTAATTTTTTAGTACTGACTTAGTGAGCAAGTGCCAGGTAACTTAAATGCAATGTGTTATAGGTAACTTAAATGCAAAAATGACAAACAGTAACTTTCTTTCAAGTGAAACAAGGAAATAAGTACAGTAAGCAATGCAGATATCACTAGGGATCCTCAGAAGCCCTGAAAAGCCACGTTTTAGGTGGAATTAGCATTTCAGGGAAATAACAAGCAAACAAACAACAAGCATACAAACAAAGCTAGATTCAGCAGGCCTGGATCTAGTCTATGCTACAGCAAACAAGGTGTACCAATTTCAGTAAGAAACAGTTCAAATATGCAGGCACTATAAGCCTTTAACCAGAAATTCCCAGCTCAGAAGGGCAGAGTCCAGCCTCTCCTCCCACAATAGTGCAGACCACGAACCTTCTTCATGTAAAATAACTGGCCTGAAGCCCAAGTGCTTAAACCAGAACTAATACACTTTTAGAATAACAGACACTGAGCCCTCAATCAGCAGTTCCCAACTTAGAAGGATGTAAGCTACCTGTCCTGCCACCACAGTGCAGGCCACAAACCTTCCTAATGTAAAACAACTGGTCTGAAGCCCAAGTGCTTAATCCAAAAGACAGAATGATAGCTACACTTTAATCAAGTTACTACCAAGCAGTAATAAATACAACTGAATACTTTAAAGAATGCCTGGATTAGTGCTCAAGTTATACAAACAAAGCTAGATTCAGCAGGCCTGGATTTAGTCTATGCTACAGCAAACAAGGCGCACCAATTTCAGTAAGAAGCTGTTTAAATATGCAGGCACTAAAAGCCTTTAACCAGAAATTCCCAGCTCAGAAGGGCAGAGTCCAGCCTCTCCTCCCACAAGAGTGCAGACCACGAACCCTCTTAATGTAAAATAACTGGCCTGAAGTCCAAGTGCTTAAACCAGAACTAATACACTTTTAGAATAACAGACACTGAGCCCTCAATCAGCAGTTCCCAAGTTAGAAGGATGTAAGCTACCTGTCCTGCAACCACAGTGCAGGCCACAAACCTTCCTAATGTAAAACAACTGGTCTGAAGCCCAAATGCTTAATCCAAAAGACTTAGAATGATAGCTACACTTTAATCAAGTTACTACCAAGCAGTAATAAATACAATTGAATACTTTAAAGAATGCCTGGATTAGTGCTCAAGTTATACAAACAAAGCTAGATTCAGCAGGCCTGGATCTAGTCTATGCTACAGCAAACAAGGCGTACCAATTTCAGTAAGAAGCAGTTCAAATATGCAGGCACTATAAGCCTTTAACCAGAAATTCCCAGCTCAGAAGGGCAGAGTCCAGCCTCTCCTCCACAAGAGTGCAGACCACAAACCCTCTTAATGTAAAATAACTGGCCTGAAGCCCAAGTGCTTAAACCAGAATTAATACACTTTTAGAATAACAGACACTGAGCCCTCAATCAGCAGTTCCCAACTTAGAAGGATGTAAGCTACCTGTTCTGCCACTACAGTGCAGACCACAAACCTTCTTAATGTAAAACAACTGGTCTGAAGCCCAAGTGCTTAAACTAAAAGGCTTAACATGAGTTACACCAAGCAGTAATAAATACAATTGAGTACTTTTAAGATAATGCAAAAGCAAAATAAAGTAGGAAGAAACACAAATACTGTAAAAGCAGATATATATATTTTTTTAAGTGGAAAGAGAGAAAGGAAAGAGAGAAAGGAGTAGCAGAAACTAAGCTGATTGGCCTTCTCAAATGTTCTCCCTGTACTGGGTAGAATGAGATAATGACATTAGACTGGGAGGAGGGTCCCAGATCAAATTTACACTAGGGGCGGGCAACTGCAAAGCCACCAACTATAAAAACACTATACCAACAGGGAGGGACGGTGGGAAACAAACTGCAGAAATGTTTCTCACAGCTGAAAAGCAGCAGTGAGCCTTTAAATGAAAGTTTTAAACAGCTAAAGAAGCCTATAGATAAAAAGAGTTTAACTGCAACAAGTTATCAGAAACAAACAACCCAACAGATGCTTAATAAAAGTGGACAATTTCCAGTCAGTACCTCACACACATTGAAACTAGCTAGAAAAATACACAGTACACAAAGTGCTATAAATAGCAAAGAAATAAAGAACAAAATAAACAAAAAACAGGATACTTAATGTTATATATTATAGCTCCGAGTTTCCTCAGTGTCTTTCCTTCAATCAGCTCAGTGTGAAAAAATGTGTTACACACAGTCCTCCTATTACCCATCTGTCAACATGCATAACATATGGTACACAACAGCATGCAGTGCAGCTATAGTCAATTCATGCTAGCAACAGTATACATGTGAGTGATGCATGTCCTGTGTTATACACAGCCCTCCTATTACCCATTTGTCAACATGCATAACATATGGTACACAATTTTTTTATTTTTTATTTTTATTTATCATTTGTTGACCGGGAAAGTCCGACTAGGTTCCACAGAGCCTGTTTTCAGCGGAGGCCTGGGGAGAAATGCTCCAGATGCATGTCTTTGGAATGTGGGAGGAAACCGGAGTACCCGGAGGAAACCCACGCAAACACAGGGAGAACATGCAAACTCCACACAGAAGGCACCCCAGCCGAGAATCGAACCGGAGAACCTCTTGCTGTGAGGCGACAACGTTAACCGCTGCACCACTGTGCCGCACAACAACATGCAGTGCAGCTATAGTCAATCCATGTTAGCAATAGTATGCATGTGTGTGATGCAAGGGCTGTGTTACACACAGTCCTCCCATTACCCATCTGTCAACATACATAACATATGGTGCACAACAGCATGCAGTGCAGCTATAGTCAATCCATGCTAGCAACAGTATACATGTGTGTGATGCATTTGCTGTGTTACACACAGTCCTCCTATTACCCATCTGTCAATATGCATAACATATGGTGCACAACAACATGCAGTGCAGCTATAGTCAATCCATGCTAGCAACAGTATACATGTGTGATGCATGTGCTGTGTTACACACAGTCCTCCTATTACCCATCTTTCAACATGCATAACATCTGGTACACAACAGCATGCAGTGCAGCTATAGTCAATCCATGCTAGCAACAGTATACATGTGTGTGAGGCATGGGCTGTGTTACACACAGTCCTCCTATTACTCATCTGTCAACATGCAGAACATATGGTACACAACAACATGCAGTGCAGCTAAAGTCAATCCATGCTAGCAACAGTATACATGCGTGTTATGCATGTGCTGTGTTACACACAGTCCTCCTATTACCCATCTGTCAACATGCAGAACATATGGTACACAACATCATGCAGTGCAGCTAAAGTCAATCCATGCTAGCAACAGTATACATGTGTGTGATGCATGTGCTGTGTTACACACAGTCCTCCTATTACCCATCTGTCAACATGCAGAACATATGGTACACAACAGCATGCAGTGCAGCTATAGTCAATCCATGCTAGCAACAGTGTACATGTGTGTGATGCATGTGCTGTGTCACTAGGTGATGCCCCTACCACTGGGTACCACTGCACCCATGTGCACAGTATTGCTGTGCACCTGTTCTGCAACCTGCCATGTACTGTGCACCACACCTCACAGGCATACACCCCATTGCAGAATGTGTAGTACTGTGTCAGTTATGTCAGCTTTAATGCTCACAGCCCCTATGTTTTTCAGCAACACATACCTGGGATGATATGTGGACAGATGTCATTTGTGAATGCCTGATGTCTGATTTACAGCTCTCAACATCAGCGTACCATGTATGACCAATCCAATACTATTACACTGGCAACCATCAGAGCATACCATGGCTATGGGGGGGTTTACACACCGTTATTGATATGAGACACCCATCCTTGATCTGTCATGGGGCCACATCATATATTTACAGTACACGAGCCCAATATGTGACATATGTCCTGTACCTTCACATGCAGTGTCTACATAATGTGTTAGGTGTGCGGATGCTGACTGCGATGCATACACTCCTTGTGGGCATATGTGTGCACACTCTTATCATGACAGTTTGTTGCACCTATTGTTATGTGTACTACAGCAGTCTCTACTCCTGGAAGGGGTATACTAGCATGGGCCATCTGCATTTGCCAGTGTATGTTCAGTCTGCCCTACACATGTCCCCATAATCTGCATGATTGCAAGCCTACTCATGCACACATCCCTTAGTGTTCACACACTACCATCACTATTGCTGGGGGTGTAGGGTTATGTCTGAACAGTTCCTGAACCTGACTATGTGCAGATACAGCCATTCTTAGCATCCTTAGGATCCCTGCTGCAGTGCACTGGTGTGTCATGCTGACACCCCTCCTTCAGCCTTTTTGCAGATGCTTGACAAGTAAAACCTACACATGTGTGTTACTTTGCAGTGTCCCATACACTGAACATCACATGTTACAGCCTAGTCCCAGCTGATAATGTGGACCACAGTAATACCTTATGCCATAGTGTAACTCTGCAACAGTTGCCATTGTCCTACAGGTATATACACTGGTGTTGCACTGCATATGGGTGTTGTTCCAAACATGTCCCAACTGTAGGCCATGTCTCCCACCATTATGTTACTCCCTGTGGACACATTCTGCAATGACGGGACATTAGTTATCATGCAGATGTCTGACATACCCTTCCAATACCCCATCATGGTCACCACTGTGATGCCGTGCATTTAACAGCAACAATACGTGCACATGAACAGCATGTATTCTGGGTAGGTGTGTTAGATGTCTGCATGGAATATACCATCACCATTACATGCCCGGTGTAGTGGAAAGCATCTACATAAACCATACTCACCAGTTACAGGCTGCTGCCTTGGTGGTATACTGGAGGGACCTACATAAGACGGTGAGAGATGCAAAGTCAGTGGCCACACCTGTGGCATTGCTACAGGCTGGGTGCAGCATTACCATACATCAACAGTACTTGTCCACAATACTACCACATATGCACATCTGTTTATCACTACTATGCAGCAACAAAATATATCTATGACATGTCAGATATGCATGATCTACCTGTACCAATGCAGATGTATACGCAACAGTGGTCTACTGATGTGCCCTGTGGCCTTACTTGCACACTCCTCGGATGGTGCATGGGTGGCACCCACCTCTACAAAGGTGTCCGGTGGTTGGTGGCTATGCAGATAGGCAGGTGCCATGAGGCTGGCTAGGACCTCTTTCACACATGCCAGGGGGATGGATGGCAAGGCCCTTCCTGTGGTGAGATGATCCCTCCAGACTGCAGCACCACACCGACGAGCATTGCAAAGCAGTTCAGAACAATGATGCCAGACCTGCTCATAACTGCAGTTTTGCAGTCTGACATTATTGGCCTTGTGGACTAGGTCATTCCACAAGGTGATCCACTCCTGCTGATCATAGGCGGCCTGGCCAAACAAGACTGCATAGTGCTGTATGAGGTCATTCACCAGAATGTCATTTTCAGCTGCTGAGTATGCTGGCAGCCTTCTGTGGGACATCACGCCTGAAAGACGTAAAGATGGATACAGGTGTAAGCAAGTTGTGCAGCAAGGTTACCACAATTCTTAATACACATCACTGTCACCCCCCCACCATATCAGTGACAACTAACTGTACACACAACTCTATAGGTATGGCTACAGCATACCTACCAGTGGGGCAGATATTGTACTGTACCACGCTTTGTGCAATGTGTTTGTAGCCATGTTTCCTGTGTGGACACTATCATTGCTGACCTGTTGCAGGCTATTCACCTGCATGCCATTGTCAGGGCCACAATGGCTCCATATATGCCTGTGGTATGCTTGCTATGTGTTTGCTGCACATCTGACATTTTGTGTTATTGGGGTAATCTATGCATGCTGTTGGACATGCTCCGGGATTGTGTAGACTATTACTACCAACATATGTTCTATTACAGTGACACAATAGCATGTTTATGTACTATTGGCCAGCAGAACCACCTCTCCAAATTTATCTGCCCATGTTACCAGGCCACATCACATGTGTGACTCACCCTGGGGCCTCCTCATGCACTGGTCCAGCAATACCGTCAGGTGGAACCAACTCAGGGGGATGTTGCCCCCCCCCCGGGGCACACACAGACAGGTTCCTGTCCCCTAAGGTCAGATCCAAGGTCTGTTCCATAACGGGCTCCACAGACACATGTGAGATGTGCTACATCACCTTGAGGCACCAAGTACACATTCATAGGACCCACATGCTCCTCCTGCTCAGCCTCCAGGTCAGGCACCTTCGGGACATGCTGTTGTGAGTAGCAGTGGGTGGGAGGCTTGTTCCTATCGTGTGCATATTGGGGCCCATGGGGCATCCATATCACAGACCACACACACCATCCAGGGTGTTTACCCACCACATGTGTCACATACCACCCCTGTAGGCTGTTCTCTATATCTACCAACCCTGACCACCTCCACAACTATACCTGCCATACTTCCCCATATTCCCATTCCATACTTCACAGGCAAGGGCAATGTGGTCCCAACAAGGGGTTCACATGTGACATAACTGTCCATGTTGCACACACTAACAGCTGTAGATATCTATGTGTATTGTTATGTGTGCTGTTTCCTCATACATAGCATGCAGCACTGTTGTGGTAATATAGGGGACGTGTATTTACATACATATATGTTTGTGTGTGTGTTTGTATATATGTAGACATGTGCATATAGGTATATATCTATATATGTGTAGATATATAGGCTGTTGTACATATGTGTTCATACATATGTCTACATATGGGTATCTGTATATTTGTGGACATACATGTTGATATATATATATATATATATATATATATATATATATATATATATATATATATATATACATACACATATGCATACCAATATGTGGGGTACATTCAGACATCCGGTCCACAATCTCACAATACCTTCCTGCACAGCTGCACTGTTCTGCCTTGCTACAAAACAGACAGGTGCCACATATGGACACAGCCTGACATTAGGGGGGATATATGTAGGGCCAGATTGCAGGTAACCCTATTACACACCTACATTCTTGTATGCTACAATACAGGTTAACCTGAGTATCTTGCAAGAGGTGGGCTGTGGAACCCACATGTCCATCATTATGGCATTACTTCCATCACCAGCTATTGGCCATTGCAATATACATCCTTTCCATTACACAACACACACTATGATGGCTTACATCTTGTCATTCAGTGCTGCTCTGCACAGTTGACGGGTATGGCGCACTACCAATAGGGACGGACTCTATTGTCCTTAGCAGTTGTTCAGCTGAACATCATTGCAACAACACCTGAAGGCACATATACATCATTCCACATCATCTATCCCATTATTATGGACCAAGTTCTATGGTCAGTTACATGCATATATACTTCACATACCTATTCTGGGAATGGAGTCTCTTCTGGATGGTCTGCTTGATGTTTTTTTTTTTTTGTTTGTTTGTGCCTTACACGCACTCTCTCTCTCTCTCTCTCTCTCTCTCTGTCTCTCTCTCTCAGTCTATCTCCAGTAAATGGAATAAGCTGCTTTGCATAGATTGCAGCATGGATTTTGTAGGTGATGCACATGACCAGGTGATGGCCTCTGCACCAATTAGTGTCCTCCACTTGATAAATGCATGCAGCATGCTGTGTAGTACTTGCAATTACCACTGTCATTGCAACCAACTACTATAAATCCCTACATCATGTCAGCGTGGTCCCTTTACCTTTCCTGATTGATGGACATCCTTCCTGTGTGTGGGCAGCAGTGTTACAGACAGCAGGTAGCAATACCTCTTACAGGAGAACCTGCACACTCAGGCCAGCTACATATTTGTAGGAGGTTCCAGAACTACAGACAGAGTGTGAGTAGTGTTGTTGTATGCATTGCGTAGCACCGGTGATACAGGGTTTGTGTGTACATACTAGTTTAATGTTGAATGCAGTCTGTCTGCATAGCTGTCAACTGTAGGCCTATTCACTTGATGACCAGAGGTGTACCTGTTATGTTTTGTCTGTTCACCGCACAGGTCTTCTGTCAGATATATCACTGGCAGTGTGTGTGTTGAATGCTATCAGTACATTGCTACATCCGTTTCTGTTTCTGACTTCATATTCCTGACTAAGGGTATGTTGCAGACTATCCTGTAACACCAGCGATCGCTTAGTGTATGCCAACAGTTTTACACATATGAGCCTGTGTTCTAGCCTCTGTCCTCCACCTACATACCAGGCTTTGTACATATAACATGCTGTCAGGGGTTGTTATGTGGTGGCCTGTGAGTATGTCATGCTGCCATTCCTGCCACCAGTCCACTGCTGTTGTGTCCCACACACATACAGTGGGGTTGGGTCCATATATGTGTGGGCTTCACCTACACAATACATGTGTGCCCTTATGCACTCCAGAGGCCAGTGTATGTAACAGTGGTATATGGCCCTGTATTATTGAGTCTGGGGTGAGGGATGCACCATTATTAACCTAGGCTGTTACAACATGTGGGGGTATCAGGGGTAAGCTGACTTAAGGTATCTGGATGTACATTACCATACAATTCACCTTGGGTAAATGCAAGCCTACTGCTTCCTGCCATACAGACTGTTCTGTTTATCAGTGTGGTTGTGATGGTATCAGTTATGCCTTGTTATGTAACAGACACATCCCATTGTGTCAGCTGAGGTCTTTACCCCCTAGGAATTGTGTACAGAGTGTAGATGGAGACTGCTGGACTATACATCTGCATTACTTACTGTTGATTAATTGGTATCCTGTGGCCCAGTCTGTCTTTACTATTTTACTACTTGAAGGCCTCAGCCTGGGCAGCAACATATGTAAACCTTTCCAGACTACTGTATTAATATAACTGTTTCACAGTTGCATTACTCTGTTTATCTGTATGTCAGTGTCTGAACAGCTATATGACATGGCATATAGAACTATAATAGTACACAAATAAAGCTTTCCCATGTATGCAAACCTGTGTGTGGTGTTATATCCTTTGACCTCTCTGTGGGTACATGTTGCAGGCAACAATTGTTATTTGAATAGGTGGCTCATACAGTCTCCAGTTGGTAAGTTGGCAATTGTAGGCATAGTGGCTGTTCCGTATTGTGTGCACCTTCTATATATGTATCTTCCTATACATATCTCTGTGTGTGTGTATGTGTAGTTACATATCTATCTATATATATATATATATATATATATATATATATATATATATATATATATATATATATATAGTTACACTTCATAATCTCGAATTACTGAAATCCTAAATTTCAGTAACCCGAGACCATGAAGCCGAAAACCAGAATGCCGAAACTGCATAAGAGCGAATTAGAATATCTTGAATCCGTGCTTATGCATTTCCGGTTTGTTGCATGTAGTGTTATGGTGCCTGAAGTTGCAGGTGAGTGAGTGTTTGTGTGTGGTTTTGTATGTTTTGTGTGTGAGTAAGGGTAGGGAGGTGTAAGTGTGAGTGCTGGATTTGTTGGTATTTGTGTATGCGTGATGTGTATTTGTGTGCGAGCGAGTGGAGGTTGCTGTGGTGTGAGTTTTTTTTTTATGTTATGTGCGATGTTGGAGTTGGTATATATAAGTAGGGGGTGTGGAGGACGCAGCCCCCACATGGGGGGTGCAGGGGGACTTGCCCCCCTGCTTATATATAGTGTAGGGTTGTGTGGTTTGTGTGCTGTGAGTGGAATGGTGTGTGTTATGTGGTGTATGGTGTATGTATATTCGTGATTGTGGGTTTTGGTATTGTGAATGGTTCGACTTTATAGTCTCGGGCTACTGAAATTCGAGATTTCAGTAATTCGAGATTATGAAATGAAACCATATATTTTATATATATATATATATATATATATATATATATATATATATATATATATATATATATATATATATATACACACACACATATATATATATATATATATATATATATATATATATATATATATATACATCTGTATCTGCATATAGGTATCTGTGTATATGTATCCTAGGAATGTTGATTGCTTCCACATTGTACATTTCCTATGGTAGCCAGACTGTACTGCATGATATGTTATTTATACCTGCCTGGCATCATACAGGTGGGATGGAGTACTGTTAACATCTTGTGCCCATGTTGTGTCAGGTCCTGGTTATGGGATCTGCAACAGTTGGTATTGTATTGCAGGACAGAAGTGTTTGGCTGTGGGGGGGATATCTATACGTACAAGATGTATGTTGGTTGGGCCCTCCAACCCCATTAACGGTGCATATGGATATATATGTTTTTGTTATGTTCCCTTTTATATTTATAGCTGTATGTCTGCATACACCTATATAGATATGTAGTTATGCTTAATTACATATATTGCTTTATATATATAGACATATAGATGTAGACATATATATCTATAGATGTATGCATATGTATGTATACATATATATATATATATATATATATATATATATATATTTATTTATTTATTTTATTTTATTTATTTATTTATTTGCAGTTTGATTACCGGGGAAGTCCACTGGGCTGAATTGACCCATTTTCAGTGGAGGCCCGGGGAGAAAAGCTCCAAGATGCATTATGCAATTTAGATACAACTGATAGTTAATATTAAAGATATTATGTAGAATAGTTACTCATAAATGCATTCAATGTCATGCATAGTTAGCAAATTCATTAAGCTTGAAGGTAGGGAATCATACAGTTTCATTTGAGGAAAACAGATATGGGTTAGGTGTGGAAACAGTTTATATACAAACCTTTTAAGAAAATGTAAATACGCTTTACATACACATCAACAGTAGAAAGCTATTTACAATATTTACAAGGTTGGGCTGTGTGAGGGTAGCTGCAGGAGTTGTTGAGAGCTTAGAGAGAAGCTATAGAAATTGATGAGAGCTTAGATAGGCTCATAGGAAGATAACTATGAGATTTGTAGAGCTTGGGAACCAGAGCGAGAACCACCTTGGATTAGGTTGGGTGAAGGCAGGTACATTTCCATTTAATGGACAGGTGTTTGAATAGTTGGGTTTTGAAGTTTTCTGAGTTTGGTATGGTTCTTAGTGTGGAGGGAAGGGGATTCTATTTTTTGCCTAGTGAGAAGGATAGGATAAGTTGGCCAGCAGGACGTTTAGGTTCATGGATAGTAATTAAGTTCTGATTTTCAGATCTGAGAGCTCTATTGGGTGTATAAGGGGGAAGGATGTTAGTTAGAGCGGGACATTTTGTTGGGTGAAATATGAGTCTATGTGCAGTAGTGAGTTGGAGATAGTCTAGGTAGTTTGGGAGTTCAAGCCAATTCAGGGATTGTAGGGTTAGGCAGTGATGGATGGTATTTTTAGATTTAGAGGCAAATTTAGAGATTTTGTTGTAGCAGTTTTCTAGTTTAGAGGTGATAGAGGAGGACAGGTTGGTTAGGAGAGGGGCTCCATATAATAAGGAAGGAAGGTAAGTCGAGGCCAGAGTTTGCCTGGTAGAGTTGGAGAGAAAGCGATTATTCCTATACAGCATACCTAGCTTTTGGTGGGTTTTCTTAATATTTTGTTGAATATGAATATCAAACTTGAGGTGTTCATCTACAGTAATGCCAAGTAGTTTGGCAGATGGGACGACTTGTATAGGTGTGTTGGTCTGACTATAGACTTTGAAGTTTTTTTATCTTAGGAGAGGGTCTTTGTGGAAGGGAATAGTAGAATATTTGATTTATTTGCATTGAGAGAGAGGTGGTATGGGTGCATCCAGTTTTCAGTTGTTGAGAAGGCAGTTTGGGTTTTAGTCAGCAATTCAGAGAGGTTTGAGGCAGAGCAGACTAAGGTTGATTTGTCTGCGTATTGAATGATTTTAGCATCAGGAATAACAGTGTGAAAGTTATTGATGAAAATGTTAAAAAGCATTGGCCCAAGGATGGATCCGTATGGTACACCAGTTGGGGTAGGTAGGAAGGAAGAGATGGAGTTCTTCCATTTGACTGCCTGTGATCTGTCTGATAGATAGCTGGAGAACCTGGACAAAGCATTGTACGACAGATTAAGGTTTGAGGGATGACAGAAAAGGTGCTTGTGGGAAACAGCATCAAAGGCTTTAGACAGATCAAGTAAAACAGTAGAAACTAAGTGGCCTGAATCTCGGGCTTGATAGACAGTTTCTAGGAAAGAGAGTAGAGGAGTTATTGTGCTATGGTCTGGACGGAAGCCATGCTGGGTAGGAGTGAGAAGATTCTTTTGATTCAGGAAAGACATAAGTTGGAGGTGGATGCATTTTTCTAGGATTTTGGGGATTGGTGAGAGCAAAGCAATGGGGCAAAAGTTTGAGATGTTGGTATTTTTGCCTCCTTTATGAAGAGGAAGAATATAAGCTGAGCACCAGAGTTTGGGGATGTGTGATTCTTTTATGGATCGGTTGATAATGATGCTGATTGGGAGAGCAATGCCATCAGCAGCACATTTTAGGAAGGAAGAGAGAAAAATAGCTGGTAAGCCATTAATTAAGCTAAAGGCTCTAGTCGGACCATTGATCCACCCTGAAAGAGAAATAAAGGCCTTCAACGATATATGTTCATTGGCGTCATTTTAATAGGACATCTGGAGAGCAGACTAAGCCAGCAAAGTGCAACAGTCAAGCCCTGTATACTCAGACTAAAGTAATGCAGCTGGCAACAATATAAAAAGAGACCCACTTGTCCCAAAAAGCAGCTTACAGCTGCTAAGCTGGTAATTAACCTAAGCAAAGGGCAAATGACGCAGTACAAAGCAAGCAGTCAAACAGTACAGTATATAGGGCAAAACGGTCCACAAAACCATGTAGAAGCTGTGCGGAGCCCTTATAGTTACAAATGGAAAGAAAAATGGCTGCTAAACCTGAATTTAAGCAGAAGGCTTGAAGGGGGATTGTTATTCCACCTTAAGAGGCTATCCGGCATTCAGTGATGCACTTTGGTTGGCATCCTTTAAACAGGACATCATTACACTAGGTTTCTGGTCATGACAAGCCAGCAGTATTCAATCAAGCTCCTTGTACCCATACAAAATTAATGCAGCATTAGTCAGTGTAGAAAAGAGCCCCACTCATCCCAAAGGCAGCTTGCAGAAGTCAAAAACACATGTAGGTCACAGATAAATTAAGCCGTCAGCATGAGGCCAACAATAACCTTACAACACAGTTACGAACATTGCATTGGAGTGATATCCATCAGCACAAGGCTATCTATAACCCTAAAACAGTTACAAGTAAAAACGCGGAGTTTAGCACAATAGTTGCTTAGAGGTTTGCAAATGGTAGACAGATATGCTGAAAAGACCTACTGGGAGGTGAAAACAAGCAGCCTAAACCGCAGGACCAGCAGAGAGGAGCTGTGGATGCTCAGGACAGGATTTAAAAATGGAACCACAGTTTATGGGAGATATAAGTAAACTCCAGGAGGAAACTAGCTAAGGGGAGGGGATAGATGGAGGAAAGGTGGTTGGACTAGAGGGGTAGAAGGTAGGAGGGACTAAAGGGGTGGAACGTTGGTAGGAAGGACAGTTCCAGGAGGGGGAGGGCTTAATAGAGGTGAGTATGGCAGAAAAAGTATCAGCGAAGAGCAGGTTAAAGGCTGTAGTTGGAAGGTACGAGCTAAATATTTCCAGCCAGAAAATGAAGGCTGCCTTTACAGAGGGTGGTTTAGCAGGAGGAAGAAGATATTTACAGTCTAAGGATATTAACTCATAACCAACTGTTTGTGAAAAAATAAAACTTGTTGGGATTATAAAGAATATCTAGGATTTATATTGGTAGATGCTGCCACCTAATGATAGAAGGACAAAGCAAACAGCAGGGATAGTTGGACCAGTCTTAGGTTTAAATATATTCTAGCGTAGTGATAACAGGAGGGGGAGAGGGCAAACAGTCTGCAGTAGGCTGCTAGAACGCACACACAGGAGGGTAGATTAACTCTATAGATAGTACATCAAGTCTACATTTAATTAGTGTTAAGCAACATACATTTACACAATCTTGTAGGAGGGGGGGGGTCTTCTCGCAGTATTTTTCTAAGTACCAGGCAAGCTGGCCAATTCAGTGTTTCTTCAGGTGATGGCCGGAGGTATTCCTTTTGTGTTTAAAGCATGGAGGGAGCACCCAGGATGGATTAATTTACACAATCTTGTTGGGGGGGGGGTCTTCTCGTAGTATTTTTTTAAGTACCAGGCAAGCTGGCCAATTCAGGGCGTCTTCAGGTGATGGCCGGAGGTATTCCTTTTGCGTTTAAAGCAGGGAGGGAGCACCAGGGATGGATTAATTTAAACAATCGTGTTGGGGGGGTCTTCTCATAGTATTTTTCTAAGTTCCAGGAAAGCTGGCCAATTCAGGGTTTCTTCAGGTGATGGTCAGAGGTATTCTTTTTGCGTTTAAAGCAAGGAGGGAGCACCGGGGATGGAATACTTTACAAAATTTTGTTGGGGGGGTCTTCTCTTAGTATTTCTCTAAGTACCAGGCAAGCTGGACAATTCAGGTTGTCTTCAGGTGATGGCCGGAGGTATTTCTTTTGCATTCAAAGCAGCAAGGAGGGAACACCTCAAATGGATTAATTTACACAATCTTGTTGGGGGGGGGGTCTTCTCGTAGTACTTTTCTAAGTACCAGGCAAGCTGGCACATTCAGGGTGTCTTCAGGTGATGGCCGGAGGTATTCCTTTTGCGTTTAAAGCAGGGAGAGAGCACCCGGAATGGATTTATTTACACAATATTGTTGGGGGGGGGGGTTTCTCAAAGTATTTTTCTAAGTACCAGGCAAATGAGTCAATTTAGGGTGTGTTCAGGAGATGGCCGGGGGTATTCCTTTTGTGTTTAAAGCAGGAAGGGAGCACCCAGGATGGATTAATTTACTAAATCTTGCTGGGGGGTCTTCTCGTAGTATTTTTCTAAGTACCAGTCAAGCTGGCCAATTCAGGGTGTCTTCAGATGATGGCCAGAGGTATTCCTTTTGCATTTAAAGCAGGGAGGGAGCACCCGGGGTGAATTAATTTACAAATCTTGTTGGCAGAGTCTTCTCGTAGTATTATACTAAGTACCAGGCAAGCTGGCCAATTCAGGGTGTCTTCAGATGATGGCCAGAGGTATTCCTTTTGCATTTAAAGCAGGGAGAGAGCACCTGGGATGGATTTATTTACATAATCTTGTTGGGGGGGTCTTCTCGTAGTATTTTTCTAAGTACCAGACAAGCTGGCCAATTCAGGGTGTCTTTAGGTGATGGCCGTAGCTATTCCTTTTGCATTTAAAGCAGGGAGGGAGCACCCGGGATGGATTAATTTACACAATCTTGTTGGGGGGTCTTCTCTTAGTATTTTTCTAAGTACCAGGGAAGCTGGCCAATTTAGGGTGTCTTCAGGTGATGGCCAGAGGTATTCCTTTTGCAGTTAAAGCAGAGAGGGAACACCCGGGCTGGATTAATTTACACAATCTTGTTGGGGGTGTCTTCTTGTAGTATTACCAGGCAAGCTGGCCAATTCTGGGTGTCTTCAGGTGATGGCCAGAGGTATTTCTTTTGTGTTTAAAGCATATATATGGATCAGTGTCATTTTGCCGAAAATTTCGGACATAGGGTCCAAATGGCCGAAAATCCATTTATATAAATATATATATATATATATATATATATATATATATATATATATATATATATGTATATATCTACATATATAGATATGTTATATTTATTTAGATATTAATACACACACACACACACACACACACACACACACACACACACACACACACACACACACACACACACACACCACACAAACACACACATACATCTACATGGTGAAATATATTTCCTGTATTGTTGAATGACTGGGCTGGATGATATGTTTATGAAAACATCAGGGCTATGTTTATCTAACATGGCTTAGTGGTAAATCACTTTGGCTATGGTGTGCAGCATCCTGGGTTCAAGCTTTGCAAAGGCTGTTTATTTTGTTGCTGGGTAGGACAAGGGCTATTGGATACAGGGTGGTTAAGGTACTTTTAAGCAATTGTAAGCGGGATTGTATGGGTTTGTGCTGAGGTAAGCAGTGCTAACTTCCATTTACAATTTCTTATACTCAGTTAGCTTCTGAATTGCTTAACCTGTGTAGGTATTGATTACCCCCGCACAAACAAGCTTAAACCCGCTTACTGCTGCTTAAAAGTGCTTACTCCCACTTACCCCCATGCTAATTTCTTTAAAAGAAAAAAAAAAAGGTTGATGGGAAAGTGGTGAAAAAGGGGCACAGAGAGGGAAAGACAGTGGGGAAGATAGCTAGGGATGTGCAGGAGGTTGTAGGGAAGGTCCATAGCTGCCCATTTCTTCTACAGCAACAGCTGTGCATATACACTGAATTTGTAGGTAGATTTGGACACTCAAACCCCCGAGAGAGGGGTGAGGACAACATTAATATGTTGTGATGCCCGTTAGACCAGATTACATGTGTCCAGTGGACACGTGTGCAAAATGAACAGCTATGTATGGGGCGAGATTTTTTTTTATGACCAGATTGCCCTTTTTTTTTCAGGTGAGAGTGGGATGTTGGGGAGGGATAGTGGGTATATTTAGGGAGGTAGGTTAGGCAGGTTAACAGACAAGACAAACAAGATGCATACAGGGGCGGTGTATGACATGTGGTGGGGTAAACACCTTGATTGGGAGGGGTGTTGGGTAATTGGAAGCCCATGAGTCCCCTAGTGGAAACAGTGGGACTGAGATCCTCACCCATGGACAGTCACCACTGCACCTTCACAGCCGAGGGTGGCTGTGCTGGGGCTGAGTTGGAGAGCCAGGCCGACCCTCTAGTCATGACATTCGGCCCTCGAGCTGGTTTAGATGATCTCCAAACTACTGATTGAGCTCTCTATGCACCATGACCCAGACCTGGCAATGGGTGACAGCTTCCTGTCCGCGCCCACTCCTGGGAGGGGGGCCCCCATCCCCTGAGATGGTTCCACCCGAAGGTAGTTCAGGACCAATGGACAAGGAGGTCCCAAGTTGGGCCCCAGATGTGCTGGTGCCTGGTGCCACAGCCAGCTGAGGTGGGACAGGTGGGTCTGCTGAGACCTGCATTCCCATACATGCTATGGTGTTTATGGTGTATCAACATATGTGGGTTAATAATAGTCAACACATTCCAGGGTTAGGTATAACAGCATGCATAGATATTCCCATTAACCCAGACACCAGATATGGAACAGTTGCATAGAAAAAGGATCACATGCATATATGGGACCACAGTGGTAATAACAACAGCATGCAGGTACATTGATGGCACCATGCCAGCAATGTTGGAGTATTTCAACATAGCACATGCATAGAAACAGATTTAAATAATTATCAACCAATAGGACATATGTCCCAACACAACAGTGGAGTCATTGAGGTGGATATTTAGTGTATTATTGGAGATATGGTGGGGGGGGGGATGTCAATTAACAACTAGTATATTCCTTTAGTTTGCATTACTTTCCTAGTCAGTGCTGTTATCTGTACCTTACAAGTATTACTACACTACCCCATTGCCTTAGTTTGGACAGTGATATGGCTGTCGACATCTGTATACATGAACTGGTTTTACCTGAAGTATACACCTCTTACCTGGTATACCTGTGGAGGAATTGTTTGTTAACACTAACAAACTGTTTTTACACATACTCACAGATTTCAAGTTGATGTTATGCATATACCTGTCCATCTCTTTTTGCACAGACTCTGGCCATGTCTTGACCACATGCAGGTGAACCGGGACATATGTAGACTATTGCCCTCTTCACCCTTTAGTGACTTACAACACTCTTATACAGGATTTCCTACGCAGTTTTATTATGTAACACAGTGTGGGTGACAGTGATCAGTGATACCTTATTATTCAGAGCAACTGCAACACTCACAAGTTAATACAATACCAGAGTAAACAGTACCGGTACAGGGTATTAAGCTTTTATTTCTCGGCACAGTGCTCATATCTAACGCACCTGTGGGAGCAATGTTTGTTAGCACTACCTGCATGTTGTCACAGAAAGTACCAGATTTCTCATTAGTATTATGCACATACATCTCAATCTGTTACTGCACACACTCTGGTCACAGCTTGACAACAAGGGGGTGTAGATAGAACATACTTGACTTATTACTCTCATAACAGTTTGGGGAGTTGCTAGAGTGACAGGTTTGTTCTTATAGATGTGTGACAATCAGTTGTATTTCTTGTTTGCTGCCTATACATCTGGGTTCATCCCACTAATTTCCCAGGGGACAGAGTAACAGAGAGCAGATATGGGCCAATTTACTAGACATCCTGGACATATCTGTACAGTTATGGGGTATGCAGACTACTACCACTCCCAGGATTCGAACCATGGCTGTGTATGCTAAAAATACAAAAGCTCACATCTCAGTTGTGTGCGCTGTTTGGATTTTGTTGTCTGTCTTTTCACTGTTTTCTGTCTATGTCTCTCTCAGTTGTACTAAATGACATCTGGGGATTACACTAGTCATATACATAAATTCCTGCACATTCTATTTATGTTGCACAGTGTGGGTAACAGTGCTTAATACAACAGTACTATTAAGTGATTGCAAATCTACATTACCATATGATACCAGAGTATACACATGCAGGCCAGCAGTTAGACTTTTTTTGTCAGCCTATTATGCTTTTATTTACATACAAACTATATGAGACTTGCCTTAACCAATACAGGTTTTCTACAGGCAATTGACTTACTAATAGTTAGATTTATTTCCTATGACAGTACATGCAAGAGTATTACTAACCTGCCTCGTGTCGCAACATCTCCAAGCAACAGCCATGGGCCTCCTGGTTCGCGGCCTGCTCACTTCCTGTTGCGAAGGACATAAGAGGAATATTTAGCCATACCTATCCATAATATACACGAGCTGGCAATTATTAAACAGGTAGTGGAGTGATACTTACACACAGCTGGGACATCCCCTGTCCTCCTAGCCTCTTACATCTACTGATCCAAGAGATTCCCACTTACACCGCTTCAGGTCGGCATAGTGATGCTTGACCTGCTCACCAGTTTGGGGTATGCCAGTGGCACTGGTGAGGTCACAGGCGAGACGGTCCCAGGCTTCCGCCTTATATTGGGATCCCTGGTACTGGCCCTGCAGCAGTCTTTGTTCATGGTCTTTGACAAGGAGTCTTGCCATGACTCTGGACTCTTGGATGCCCCAACACTGCACCCGAAAGCGCACTCCCTCTCCCCTTCCTGACATGGTGCCTGCAAGGGGAAGCTACAACAAGTTATGAAATGTATTCCCACCTGTTGGGTTTAAGTAGGGCCGACTTCCCACACTTTGCCATGATCGGCCAGTTTTGAAAAGGCTAAGCTATGGGTAAACCTGCTTACCTAAGGTTGGCATTGTTTAAAGGGGTATACCACTGGGCAAATTGAGTTAGCTGGCCTATACATTGCTTACACCAACTAGGCTGACCTGTGCAATGCTTAGCATTGCTTAATATTTACTTTGCATTATATTTGCTTTTTGGCATTGATTTATTATTCATTACATATATATATATATATATATATATATATATATATATATATATATATATATATATATATATATATATGTCTGGTATCCATGATTGATGTGTACATACACTGTATGGGGTCCTTGTGTTTAATAGGGGACTTCAACACTCTATTACAATTACATCTCACATCTTGGCTTACTGCTGTACTCCAGTCCACATATTTATATTATGTAGTGGGTTATAGAACATATGACTGTATAATGTTTCCTTTCACATGTTCAGTTTGATTTTTCTATAGTGAGGATTTGTTTGGTGATACCTCATTCTTATGTACTGCTGTGATGGTTTGGTGGTTAACTACTGTGACTGTAGTGTATAGGGTCCTGGGTTCAAGACCTACAAGGCTGTTTATTTGGTTGCTGAGCAGAACAAGGGCCATTGGATACAGAGTGATTAAGGCACTTTTAAGCACTTGTAAGTGGGTTCGCGCAGGTTTGCACGAGGGTAAGCACTGCTAACCTCCAGTTAATGATGCTTACAGATAGTTAGCTTCAATATTCCTTAACCTGTGTGCGCATTGCTTACCCCCACGCAAATGGGCTTAAACCCACTTACTAGTGCTTACATATGCTTACTCTTGCTTACTACTGCTTAATAGTGGCTATACTTGCTTACTCCAGCTAACCACTGCACTAATTTAGACAGTAATGTCTAATGGTTCTTGGGAAAGTGGGGGATTTGGAAGCTGTATGGAGTTATCATTCATTACACATTTTACTTTCCATTTGTATCCCTCATTACTTTGATTATCTGTGGACTTTACAACATTATGACACTAACACCTTACATCTGCATTTAATGCAGTGCACAGCTCACAAATATATGTTATTTAGTAGGTTATGCAACTAAAAGTATTGGTCATAACGTAATTTGACATGGAAAATGGAATGTGCTGCAGTGGGACTCGAACCAGGAATGACTGCTCATAAGACAAATGCTCTGCCTACTACACTACTGGTATACTGCTTCATTTGCATATATCTTCCTTTTTATCATCTTCTGCCATTTAAGCTGCATTAACCATAGCTAAGCGATGGGCAGACCCGCGCACCTATGGTTAAATTTAATCTGTTTCATAAAATAAAAATAGGATCTTTATATTGTTTGTGTTTACTATTGCTCTTGTACACATGGGGGATGTTGCTGGGGGTATGCGGACACCTATGAGTGGTCTTGCTCATTATTTTAGGGCTTTCTGCTGTTCTTCATTGCAGGGACATGTATATTCTGAGAGCTCTGCTCTCAGACATGCCCCCTGCACTCTTGTATGCTCCTTGTAAGATTAGGAGCTCAGGCAGCTAACCTTCATTAATATGCATGGTGGGCTGCCGTCCTGCTCCTAAATGGCTGCTTCTGTGCAGGACTAAGCTAGTCCTGTATGGAATGATAGTAAATCTGGGACAATGTGTATACTTAAAATATATAATATTTCTTTAAGAGAGAAAGACTGAGACTGACTATAGCGATATATGAACATTTATGTTGAGTCTATATTATCATAATGCTGTACATAGAATGGCAAAACTATCTGTTAATAATGTTTTTATAGGGACCTGTTCCACCATGCACCCGCCTAATGTGGAGTTTTGCAACTTCACCTCCTTATACTAAATATATACTAAATCCAAGGTTTTACCACTTCAGATATAAAAGCATGTATTTCTTGTGCTTACTTTTCTTTCTTTTCCTGGTCAATGCTGGGATAAAGGGTCTGAGAATTAGTTATTATAGTCTATGTTTCATAAAGCTATTATATATGATCTAGTAATGTTTGATGTGGGTATATGTGTGCTTTTATTATAAATATCAGTGTGTTTCTTTTGTTTATGGAGCTCCAAGTAAATTTAGTTGGTCCCCCTTACTTTAGTATGCAATTTGGTGTAATAAAGAACGTTCTGCTTTGATGAATCCTGAATTTGGTGTAAAGCCTTTACAGCTGATGCAGGTGACTTGGCTTTTAAATCCACATTGAACTGTCACAGCTGTGACTACATGCCTGGGCCCAAAAAGACTGCTTTCTATCTGGTGTTTTTCTTGCCTGTGTTGATTCCAATCTCACCTTACTCTCAGCATAGTGCAAAGGTTCTACAGGTAAGAGTGTAGGAATAAAGCTTCTTAATTTGTATGAAGGGGCTCATATTTTTAGCATGTGAAAGCATATTTTATTTTTGCAATGGGAGCATGTAAGGGAATAATCCAAGAACTGGAGACTGGAACTCTGGCAAGGCACATGTTCCAGCATGTTGGTGCTGAAAGCTGTACCTTCTTGGAGAAATGGACTGAGCTCACTAAAAAAATTTTGTTGGATGATCTTATTAAGTAAATATATATCAAATATTTTAAAAATCACTGAAAGAAAAAGGGGAAAGTACCTGCCTCCTGTTGGGTAGCTTTTAATGACTATCAGGAAGCAACTAATTCTTTTAAATTTCTAGTCTCTCACCAAGACACAAGTGTTCTTCAGCAATTGCATTCTGCTTGCTGAGCACACTCAAGCAAAACTGCAGTCTGTGGCTACCACCCCACCAATACAGAAGGAATCAGTACTGCAAAACTAAACAAGGATATACATTTTGAGCCTCAAGAGCAGGAGCACACTCAAGCAACTCTGCAGTCTGCGACACTCCACCCACACAGTATAAGAAGGAATCAGTACTGCAAAATTAAACAAGGATATACATTTTGAGCCTCAAGAGCAAGATCAGTCCACCCAGGCATTCTACTTGTATGTTTTATGAGAGTGAAGCTATAACATTAGCAGTATTTCTTAGTAGTTCTCAACATGCTAATACAACTGACTGTTGCAGTCTTGTGTCCTCCCCACCCCCCAGCTAGTGCAGTAATCCCAACTGGGCAATTAGACAGTATACATTTAATTTAGATCCATGTGACTAAATTAACCATCAAGCAGCCCTCTCAGTGCTTTCTGCCTTAGTTTGTATAACTTGGAGGCCCACCTGTTTATTTGCATCTCTATACATTCCCCTTCATTGCAAATGTATCTCCCTACTCTAATCTGTGCACAAACTGACTACTAATAAGCAAGTCAATGAGAAGACACACTCCCAACCTTAATAAACGTTGCTGTCTCTTCTCTCCTTCACTTTACAGGTAGTTTGAATTATTACTTACCCCCTCTGAGGCCTTCACTGATAGATTTCCACTGATTGCCTCTATGGTTTTGCTGGTTTCTTTGCATTCCACCTGGTTTACACCCTCTGTGCTATCTCTTTCCCCCAGTACTAAGTCTATATTAGAATCCTGCTGAGCATGGAGCCATCTTTAAATTTCTAGCCTCCCACCAGGACACAAGTGCTCTTCAGCAATTGCATTCTGCTTGCTGGTAAGCCATTGGACCTCAGGAATTTGTTTAAAGTGTTCAGATTTGTAAAGTAATACTTACGTTTTACTCTTGTCTTGGTGGGCTCTGCCCCCACTCCATTTGCCCTTACTAATGCTTGGGCTTTCTCTGCTGCCCTCCCCTACCCCCTATTCCCTCCCACCCCCACTACCTCTACATTTATAGTAATCACAGCCACACCCGCAGCTCACCCTCACATCACCTCCACCAATCACAGCTCCTCTAGTCAGATCACATTATACCACGCCAACTTTCTCCACCACAAAATACTCCCAACCACTCTCATTCCCACTAGGCATTATTTACATCATGCATACTACTTACCCATCCATATATAGTTCATCCCTATAATTCCTATCCAGACCCCCACCTAGACCCAACTTAAACTTTATAACCATGACTATCACACAACTAAGTCTAGTCTGTCTTCTCATAATTCTTTATAACACAAGTTATCACTCTAGCAATATCCCTAAACTTAGTAGCACAACACTACATTATGCACTCTCATATACAGACACTGCACATTATAATAATATCTGCCCACAATTGTTCAAGGACTACATAACGGACCAATTCAGAACTAAACACATATGTTCTCATTCCTACTCCAGAAAACACAATACTTTCTCACACTCATCACCAAACTCCAACATCTGTATCACAGTTTTAACACCAAGCTCACCATAAGTAGGGATATCCACCCCAACCCAGGCCCAAATCCATCCTATCCAACACAAACTGCTCCAACACAAATATCAGAACATAACACCCCCACTATCTTCATCCCTGGGCAAATCAATAACAGCAGCAAAACCAACCATATTTTAATGCTAAATATTAATATTAGAAGTATCAGAAATAAAACACCTGAGCTCCAGGCCACAATAGCACACTACTCCCCAGACATAGTTGCTTTAACAGAAACCTGGCTAAATAAAAACATAGCTAACTCAGAAGTTCTCCTTACCGGCTACAATATCATTAGACAAGACAGACTACTTTGTAAAGGGGGTGGAACTGCCTTACTGTACAAGTCCAACTTAACTGTACTTCAGTTATCAAACTCCTACCCCTTCCCCAATAATTGGGATATACTTATCTCACAACTTCAACTTCACCCTAAAAAGGTCACCACCAAACTGTGATCTATATTCCACCTGGTAATACACCTGCTAGCCTTGAAGACTTCTTATCCTGGTGTTCTTCCACATACTCACAAGAAACCCTTATTCTGGGGGATTTCAACCTAGATTGGTTCACCTGCATATCAGAACCACCAGGTAATCTAATACATCTCCATAACTGCCAGCAGCTAGTCCAAATTCCAACTAGATGTGATAAAAAATCTAAAAGGGAATCCATCCTTGACTGGGTCCTAACTAACAACCCCACATTGTACCCCCACGCAGGCAGTCTCCCAGACACCTTAAGTGATCACAACATATTATACCTTATACATAGTAGAACAAGCATATGCAAAATCACTAACTATATATCTACTAGAAACACAAAAAAATTCTCTCCTGAGGTCCTCAATACTTTACTGTGTAACTGTGACTGGACCCCCTTAAAAACCCTCCCACTTGACCAGGTTGTAGCATATTTCAACAAAACATTTCTACAACACCTAGACACTGTCGCTCCATTGCGAAAAATCAAGGTTAGAACCTCTACAAACCCCTGGCTCAGTAAAGAAACCAAACAGATCCTCAAGTCCAGAGACACTGCCTGGCTTTACTATAAAAAAAGCAAAGAAACACAAAGCCTAACTAATTACCAAGAACTGTGCAACTGTGCAAAAAAAATGCATTCGGCTGGACAAAAAATACTACTACATGACATTACAAACTAAATACCAACACAACCCAAAAAAAATTCTGGACAAATGTAAACCAGGTACTAAAACTCACCCAAAAGGCTACCCCCAAACCAACCACCCCTGACACTAAAGTTCCCATTGAAACACAATTCAACTCCCACTTTGTGAACTCAATTCTATCCTTAGTATCATAGGACAGTTCCTTCCTCACTATCCCCCCCAACACAAATAACACTAATACAAGCTTTACCCTCAAAACAGTTTCCACCACTTTAATCAAAAGCATGCTCTCCAAACTAAAAACCTCATCAACAGCAGCCGACCTACTCCCCAGCTATTTCTTGAAACTCACAGCAGATGCTATTGCTATCCCAGTCTCCACTCTCATAAACAGATCAATTGTTGAAAACTATGTGCCCAAACTCTGGAAAATATCCTATGTTACACCCATACATAAAGGTGGGACTTCCACTGAACTTAATAACTACAGACCCATTGCTTTACTCTCCCCCTAGCCAAAATCCTAGAAAAATGCATCCATGCCCAGATGCTAAACTATCTCCTAGACAGCAACATCCTGTCACCTACTCAGCATGGTTTCAGACCAGCCCATAGTACCACTACAGCCCTCCTCTGCTTCACTGACACAGTAAACCATCTCAGAAACGAAGGCCTGCAGGTATCAACTCTTTTTTTGGATATGTCCAAAGCATTTGACACAGTCTCGCACCAAATCCTGCTAAACAAACTAATCCAATATCACCTATCAAATTCCACTCTTACCTAGTTCCAAAGCTACTTAACTGACAGGGACCAAGCTGTGAAATGGGAAAATTCTCTCTCTCCTCAACTGCCCATAACTATAGGCGTCCCACAGGGTTCTATCTTAGGACCACTACTATTCACAATCTTCACAAATTACCTCCATACCTCCACACAGCATGCATCTATCATTCAGTATGCAGATGACACTACCTTAATCTGCGCTGCACAAAACATTCCCACCTTCCTGCAAACAACTCAACTAGCATTCTCTGACATTGAAAACTACATTACCAAAGCCCAACTTATCCTCAATCCAAAGAAAACTCAGCTTATGATTATAACCAGTTCTAACAAAAACACTGCTAACAGTCAATTCACTATCTACTCCACAAATGCTACTCCAATCACTCCAGTGGCACAGGCTAAGCTATTGGGAATAACCATAGACTCCCACCTAATATTTGATAGTCATCTCAACTTAAATATTAAAAAAGTACATGCCAAACTGGGATCACTCTACCATATTAAACCATTTCTTACCAACAACACAAGATCAGCCATTGCTCCCTCCCACCTTATAGCCACCCTACTCTATGCATCTCCCATACTGACTAATCTCAACAAAACTGAACTAAGCAAAATGGAAGCCTGCTATAACAGAATTGCCCACTTTGCTGCAAATTCCTCATATAGAACTCATCACTGTACTGCTTTGAGACAGCTCCACTGGCTTGAACTGCCCAACCTCCTAACCTACAATCAGCTCTGCCTCTATCATTCAATCCATTACCTCCCCAATTAGTGTCCTGCCCTCAAAAACCTAGTACAACATCACTCAGCCAAACAGCCTCTTAGATCATCAAGCAAACTACTAGTAGAAGTCAACAACAGCTACAATAGCTTTGGAGATGCACTATATAGTAGTTCAGTGGCTAAAAAATGGAACTCTGTCCCCACTAGCATTCAAAACACATCATCCAAAGCATCCTTTAAAGACCTCATCAGGCAACATCTCAAGCAAAGTTGGCAGTGCCATGATTGCTCGGGTCTACATTATAACATCAAATTCTTACAACTTTGAATGTTATAATATTGAACCCATTACATCTAAACACCAGAAAACCGAACAGTCAGAATAGCAAATTTTTTTCCCAGGGAAAAAATTTGCTGTTCCGACAAACATAGACACAACACAGGCACACCAAAATAAATAATCCACACACATAACACTTCACTAAACCCTACACTAAAACATATATACATCACTAGCTATTCACTTACGTTAAGCCAACACTAACCCTAAGGTCTCTAACTATTGCATATTCACCTTACCCACTCCCTAACCTTAAAATCCTTGTCGCACACTCACCTTACCCGCTCACTAACCCTAAGGTCCCTATCGCACACTCACCTTCATTCGTACACTTACCTTAACCAGGTCCGTAACCTTCGCTCCACAGTCGAGGAAATAGTGAAGCTGCAGAAACGGCCCACCGAATACTTTCCTACTGTTCTGCAGCTTCGCTATTTCCAGCGTTCGCTGAAAAGGGTTTGATATTCTAACATTCCAAGTTGTAAGACTTCGATGTTATAATATAGACTCGATTGCTTCCCAGGCTAGTGAAAGCAGATAAGGTACACATACTAAACCTAGAGTACTTGATTATAGTTTTCAGTCTTACAAACACTGGCTAATATATAATGTATGTACTGTGTACCTGTGTACTATGTATGTATTCTACCTATGTTCCAAATTTCAGCTGTACACTACAAACCTATGAATTACCTTTATTTTTAAATTAATATTTTCTTGTTTGGTCTCTCCACTGAAACTGTTTATGTGCTTCATACCACTGTAAAAACATGTCTTTTGTAATTTGATTGTATACTGATCATGTCTAAATTAACTAAATGTATCTGTAATTTTTCTATGTGGAGCGTTTCTCCCCGGGCCTCTGCTGAAAAAGGACCTTTTCGGCTCAGTCAGACACCCCTGGTTAACAAATGTAAAATAAAATAAAAATAAATAAAATAAAATAAAGTAAGAACAAAGATAAAGAATTGATTATAACAAATCTGAAACGTGCAAATATGCTTAGAGATGTTAACTGAACAGTAAATAATCTACACAGAGCTCCAAGTGATTTTTTTTGAGGTTGGTTTTGGGGACCATATCCTCTTTGAGAGTTAGAACAACTGAAACTGTATCATCAGAATTCTTGTGATGATGATGAAGATGATTTGACATCTAATGTATCAGAAACCTTTCCCCTCTGTATTATGAACACCCTTAAGATATTCAACCTGATTTTTCTAGACCTACCACACTACCTGACCCATAGGGAGAAGGTAGTGAGAAGAGCAGATGAAATAACTCCTGCTGCTGACTGAGAAACAGCCATACATTTTAACTATTCTGAAAAAACTGACCTGAGGATCTGCCACTAAAACACATATATCAGACCCTACTTGTAGCAAACAAATGGCGCAGTGTTATTCTCCTATTAGACAAATGTAAAGTTCTAGAATAACACCAAAACAAGCAGACATAGATGCAAAAGGCAAACATGATAAAACTACTGCCGAAGTTTAAACGATCCAGTAATGCAAGTCCCTGCGGTAACTGATAACTAGGACATGATAAAACTACTGACGAAGTTTAAACGATCCAGTAATGCAAGTCCCTGCGGTAACTGATAACTAGGACATGATAAAACTACTGACAATGTTTAAACGATCCAGTAATGCAAGTCCCTGCGGTAACTGATAACTAGGACATGATAAAACTACTGACAACGTTTAAACGATCCAGTAATGCAAGTCCCTGCGGTAACTGATAACTAGGACATGATAAAACTACTGACAATGTTTAAACGATCCAGTAATGCAAGTCCCTGCGGTAACTGATAACTAGGACATGATAAAACTACTGACAATGTTTAAACGATCCAGTAATGCAAGTCCCTGCGGTAACTGATAACTAGGACACGATAAAACTACTGACAACATTTAAACGATCCAGTAACGCAAGTCCCTGCGGTAACTGATAACTAGGACATGATAAAACTACTGACAATGTTTAAACAATCCAGTAATGCAAGTCCCTGCGGTAACTGATAACTAGGACATGATAAAACTACTGACAACGTTTAAACGATCCAGTAATGCAAGTCCCTGCGGTAACTGATAACTAGGGAAGAGAATGCTGATAACATTTGCAATAATGATCCACCTCTGGGCCAGTAATCAAGGAGCCTCAATCCTCACCACTGGCACCTGTGGGGAATGCTCACTGGGAGGATAACAGGGGCACAAGCAGTATCTCCAGATGCAGCTCTCTGCATCAAGCACAATCAAGCACAATTTCCCTAAAGAGCACATAGGGAGCACAGTCAGTCTGGGGCTGGTTTCTCCATCTTTTTCCAGATCCCCAGTAAGACTCCCCACTGGCATAGCTATAGAGTTGAGATCTCAACTGAGTGTCCAAGCCAAGCCCTCCAGCACCCTATCTGTCCAACCATTGCTTTGGGTCCCTGCCCAAGTAGCTGATACACACACTCTTGAAAATTTGATTTGCACAAACACACACCTGGGAAAGGCTGGCATAGCTTTATTAGCTATTCCCCTTTCTGTCCAGACAATAAGGTAGTTACCACTGCTGCCAGACACTCCTGACAGCTACCGTAAGGCCCTTACAAGGGTATCCAATATACTGAGTGAAATTTAATATAAATACAAATGGTAGTTTGACCAAGAGCAAGGCTATTAGGAGTGGTTCCCACAGTGTCACCAAATAAATATGCAAATACTCTCAAAACTTAAATATCTCTAAAAAGATCAGCCACAATTAAAGGTTTAAATATATTTAATAATAAATAGTAAAAGAACAAGTCAATGCGAAACATCTATTCACAGTGACATCAGAGTTCAAAAGTCTCAAGAAATATTTAAAATAACATGGAAAGACAGACTCAGACAGATAAAGAAAACAATATATAAACTTAGCTTCACTATATTCCTGACTGAATCTAAGAGACTTATAATATTTCCTAATAACTTAATAGAGCAGAGCAAGATGAAATACATGAGCAGTCTCTCTAGTCAGGTCCCAAACAGAATGCTCTGTCTCACTAAGAGACTTCTCAAAATAATATCTAAAATTATTACTTCTGGGATAGCTTGCAGAATGACATCACTTCTGATCGTCTAACTTCTAGTTCCCATGCAAACCCACATTGTTCGAAGCTGGCAGAATATAGCAATTACCTGTAAAACTACACACACAAGGGCTTTTGCTCAGCTCTGTAGCAGGTGCTGGAAGTCATAAAACAATTTTATAACTCCATGCTTCTAGGCTAGTAATTAGTTCACCCCAAAGACAATATAGAAAGTTTCCTCGTACAGACTTTGTGTCTCTGGCTGCATTGAAACCTGTGACATAGCATCGTTATGGCCCAGCCTATAAAGTGTTTTTAATTTCAGGTATATTTTAAAGTTTTCTGGACTGAGGTTAACCTCCTGTCTTCCAGTTTCCTCTGTTAAAACACATACATTTAAACAGTTACAATAGTGCATGTACATTTCTGTTCTCTTCAGTAGAGCACACTATGGATGCATTTCAGACACAATCACTTTACAAATACATTTTCAACACAAACATCTGTACAGATCAGTTTGATATGCACATAACATATAATTATTAACATACTTCCAGCTAGCTATGCTGGCAGTGCCTCCTATCATCACAACATTCACCCCTCAAACTTCATCTGTTGTTTTCAGCTGCTCCCATTAGAGGTCACCACAGCAGATCACCTGTTCCCATTTCTTCCTGTCCTCTGCATCTTGCTCTGTTATACTATCTGTATCTCTTACCACATCCATAAACTTATCTTAGGCCTTCCTTCTTTCCTCTTACCTCGCAGCTCCATCTTTAGCATCCTTTTCCCAATATATAAAAAAACCCTCCACAGCACATGTCCAAACCAACTAAACTGCAAGAAGCACGGATCCTTAGTGCTCCACACTAGTCATAGACCAAAGTACTCGGAATGGCAGTAACGTACTTTTAATAACCTTTTAAGTGTACAAAAATACAATCCACTTTTCGTCAAAACAAGTAGCTCGACTTCTTCAGAAACCATACAAAAAGTAAATGTTAAAAATTCTGTCACATGCTGAACAAATTGAGGTTTAAAGGCGTACAACATAAATGCTGGAAATTTATGTCAAAACCTTTAATAAATCTATAACTGCCTTCCACCTCAACTGTGCCTAAAAACCTCTCCAAAAGACATATGGTATACAATTAAAAATTCAGCTATAAAATATATATATATATATATATATATATATATATATATATATATATATATATATACATTTATAGATATTCTATATAAAAAAGTAGTATGTTAAAAAAAAAAAAATATATATATATATATATATATATATATATATATATATATATATATAATAAATGTATGTATGTACACATGCATATGTATATTCAATATTTGTAAGACGTATATGTGAATGTACAAATACATAGAAAACAAGTTATATGGACAAGTACATAAGTATCTATACACTAATGTAGTGTAAATATACATATCCTGTATAAAATAGATATAGTATATAATAGAATAGATATACAAATCCAAAGTGTATGATATATAAATAAGATGAAATGTAAGTATAGATGTATTGCATGAGTTAATTAACCCTATTTGTACATTCCATCGTACATATGATCCACATAATATAATAAATAATAAAATAAAGTACAATATTAACATAATATGTCCGATGAAATGTTCAACCAGAAAATATATATTTACTGAAATAAAAATATATTAATATTCCTATTCCACTAAGGTAAACATAGAGAATAATGAATTAATAACAGATAAAATATGTATATAGTATATATATCTGTTGGTAAAAAATAAGTGAGTAAAATAAAATATGAATGAAAAATAAAGAAAAAATAATAAAGAAAAATGGTAAACTGATTGTACATATACTCAACCCTATACTGTGGTTTATAACTATCTAGCCACATTTTTCAATCTTAGAATACACATTATAGTACTAATTTCATTAATCCCTGGGTATTGGCATGCATTCACTCTCAATTGCCAGAGAAGTTCATTTCTTTCTAGTCTTCAAACTCAATATCTCTAGTGACCATCCTTGCGGCTCTGACTACTTGACCTTTCACTACTGATTTTTTCTGAAGGGTTGGGTGGCAACTGGTGTAGTGCAAAAACGTGTTGGAATATGTCTCTTTACGATAGATCTTCGAGACGTAAACTTTTTCTTGATAATCTTTACTTAGATCAATGTCTAAATATGCTATTCTATTCTTGTTGTAGTTTGATGTAAATCTCAGAAAGGTAGTGCTAGTATTAAACATTTCCAACATATTTTCTACCTCGTCAGTATTACCCTGGAAAAGGATAAATATGTCGTCCAAGAACCTAGTGTAAAACTGAATATGCTCTTTATATACTAAATTTCTTAACACAAATTCCCTTTCCCAGTATGCCATTACTAAGTTAGCCAGACTAGCACCACAAGGGGAACCCATTGCCACTCCTACACTTTGATGGTATATTTCATTATTAAATAGTACATAGTTGTAAGATAGAACTGTGTCTATTAATTCTACTACTAGCTGGATCTCATTCTGTGGGGCTTCAAGGATTTTCAACATGTGTACCACCCACTCAATCCCCTTATGGTGCGGTATGGATGAATATAGGTCTTTCACATCTATTGTGACTAACAGGTCTTCAGCCCTGAACTTAAGATTGTTAATATTTTCAAGGAATGACCATGAGTCCTTCGAAATTTGGGTTTCACATATTATATATTTCTTTAAAATATTGTCAGCCACTTTGGCACATGTGCATGTAATACTATCCCTGCCATCAACTAGTGGTCTCATGGGTGGATCGACAATACATTTATGTACTTTCGGGATGCCAAACAATATTGGTATCCTAGGGACAGGTTGAGTCAAATAGTTATATAATGTTTTGTCTATCCTTGCCTCTATATACAATTCTTCTATAAAAGCTCTTACTTTTCTGTATGCACCATTCAGTTCATTTCTAGATGCTTCCACATAAGTATCACTATTTAGAATGATGAACATTCTTCTATTATAGTCATCTATATTCATGATAGCTAAGCCACCTCCCTTGTCCGGTTTCATGATGCAAGCTGGGGCTTGGCATAAATACTTCAAGTTATCTCTATCCTCTCTACTGCTGTTATAATGATTGTTCTTTGAGTGGCCTAGCATGTGTGTTGTGTTCGCAAGATTGCGTAGGTCCAACTCACTGACCTGCTCAAAAAATGCAATTGATGGGTGTAAGGGTGGATTATACACACTCGCAACATAATAATCAGTTTTCTATTCATATCTACTCCCATTAATGCTAACAGGTTCAATTTCCTAGTGAAAAGTTTTAGATCAATGAGGGTATTTGCCAAGTCTAGTTTAACACTAGGAACAAAGCTGTGACCTTTTGCTAGTAATTCAAAAATTTCTGAACTTAAGAAAACATCAGAATAATTATAAACCTTAAAATCCTCATTTAAATTGACCAAAATGTTACATTTAGGAACATTAACTATAGGTAGCGTAGAGTTTGAAACAGCTACCATTTGTTCCTCTTCCTGTTCCTGGTTGGTCTCGCTTTGGATGGAACATAGTTCGAGGCTCGGTTTTGAAAATTCCTTTGGTTTAAATTCCCAACATGTTCATTCTGGTTTGATTTATTTCTATTGTTACTACCATTGTTATTACTAAAGGATGCTATCCTTTCACTCCGACGGATAGAACCTGTATTCTCATCATGTTGACATTCTACTGTCTGATTATTATTGGTAGAAGGAACAACAGGACTTTGGTCCTGGTTCTGCGCTGCTTCATTAATACCTTCATTCATAACTGACTCCCCTTGATGTAATAATGGCTTGGGGTATGCTTTTCCTGCTTCGTAATCCTTTACATCACGCTTAATTTTCTTAACTTTGGTAGCATTTATCTTCGACAGGTACTGATCAATACTGTTGAAAATATGGTTGTATTCGAAGTGATACCTAGGAAAGTCACAGTCATGCTTAATATCAGAGTCTAAGCGGTTAGTCTCCGCTAAAAGTTTGTCAACGGTTATTTGATAGTGAATACAGAACAGTTCCAACAACTCAAGACAATGCCTGTCTAACATGTTAGTAAGCGCTTTGTGGAAGTCGGATCCTTCTATAAGACCCATAGGATATTGCCATAATCTTAAACCCTTAGGGATTATTTTTAGGCTGATGCATTCTCGGAAGTACGCTATTTCTAGCTGTACTTTCCTGAGTTTACACAACTTCTCGTCAAGAAGATTTAGTTTAGTTGTTAAATCTATTCTTACCTCTTGGGTACTTTCAACGGTGTTGTTTGAGCTGGTATTTAGTCCAGTAAAGGAAAATGTTCTGTTCACCCAAATGTCCAAATTTGGTGTAGTTAGAGAAATCGTATTCACTGGTTGAGCCAAAGCATTCTGTGTATTCCCTGGTACTAGTTCGCCAGCAGTAATGCTTCTACGAAACCCAGGACTGTTAGATGACGTCGTTTGATGATTCGGAAAGCACCGCCCTCCTTGGGGAGGTATATTCGTATTAGTGATACAGTGTGTTTGACGATTACGAACCAGATTACTTTGTGGTTGAGGAATATCATCCAGTCTCTTGGAAAGGTTATCGACTTTCTGAGACAGCAATTCGATTAAAGCTGTCAAATTTCCTTCTTCACTTTGTTGGCTAGAAACGGGAGTGGAACTAGGTGGTGTTACAGGATCCACGTAATACAAACACGAAGACAAACTGGTAAAAGACACAAGTTGAACTAAACTGCAAGAAGCACGGATCCTTAGTACTCCACACTAGTCATAGACCAAAGTACTCGGAATGGCAATAACGTACTTTTAATAACCTTTTAAGTGTACAAAAATACAATCCACTTTTCATCAAAACAAGTAGCTCGACTTCTTCAGAAACCATACAAAAAGTAAATGTTAAAACAGGTGGCTTAAATACACTATTTGATTCTGTCACATGCTGAACAAATTGAGGTTTAAAGGCGTACAACATAAATGCTGGAAATTTATATCCAAACCTTTAATAAATCTATAACTGCCTTCTACCTCAACTGTGCCTAAAAACCTCTCCAAAAGACATATGGTATACAATTAAAATTTGGCTATAAAATATATATATATATATCTATATACATTTATAGATATTCTATATAAAAAAGTATGCTAAATATATATATATATATATATATATATATATATATATATATATATATTTATATATATAATAAATGTATGTATGTACACATGCATATGTATATTCAATATTTGTAAGAAGTATATGTGAATGTACAAATACATAGAAAACAAGTTATATGGACAAGTACATAAGTATCTATACACTAATGTAGTGTAAATATATATATCCTGTATAAAATAGATATAATATATAATAGAATAGATATACAAATCCAAAGTGTATGATATATAAATAAGATGAAATGTAAGTATAGATGTATTGCATGAGTTAATTAACCCTATCTGTACATTCCATCGTACATATGATCCACATAATATAATAAATAATAAAATAAAGTACAATATTAACATAATATGTCCGATGAAATGTTCAACCAGAAAATATATATTTACTGAAATAAAAATATATTAATATTCCTATTCCACTAAGGTAAACATAGAGAATAATGAATTAATAACAGATAAAATATGTATATAGTATATATATATATATATATATATATATATATATATATATATATATATATATGTAATTTGATTTCAGAGATAATTAAAGAGGTGCAATATAAGAGAACAATAGGATTGTATACCCCAATTTTGAATAATAGGGGTATGAGTAGAATGGGAACTAGTATAGAAAAACACCCATTCAACCCTTACAGTTTTATTTGTACCTTTAATTTGGATTCATATAAGGTAGTAAATATTATCTTGAAAAATTGGGACATCCTGATGAGAGAAAGTAAATTTAGGAGAATTTTTCCATTAATACCAAAAGTAGTTTATAGACGAGGGAATAATTTGAAAGCTATTTTAGAATCCAACAGTAAGCCACGTACCAATAAGGAAGGCATGTATAAATGTAATATGTGCCGGTTCTGCAGATATATCGACACAGGAAACAGTTTCACAATAGCTGGCAAGAAATACACTTCCAATAGGAGATACAACTGTTGTAGTAAACAAGGTGTCTATTTAGCCAAATGTATATTATGCCCAGCTTTCTATATAGGTAAGACCGATAGGAAGCTGGGTGAGAGAATTTATGAACACACATATAGTATTAGCAAAAATAAATTAGAAAATGCGTTGGCAAAGCACATTAATGAAAATGAAGGGCACCAATTTAAATTTAGAGTCATCGACCAATTGAGGAACGATGAAAGGGGTGGATCAGAGTCAGTGAAACTAGAAAGAAATGAACTTCTCTGGCAATTGAGAGTGAATGCATACTAATACCCAGGGATTAATGAAATGAGTACTATAATGTGTATTCTAAGATTGAAAAATTTGGCTAGATAGTTATAAACCACAGTATAGGGCTGAGTATATGTACAATCAGTTTACCATTTTTCTTTATTATTTTTTCTTTATTTTTCATTCATATTTTATTTTACTCACTTATTTTTTACCAACAGGTATATATACTATATACATATTTTATCTGTTATTAATTCATTATTCTCTATGTTTACCTTAGTGGAATAGGAATATTAATATATTTTTATTTCAGTAAATATATATTTTCTGGTTGAACATTTCATCGGACATATTATGTTAATATTGTACTTTATTTTATTATTTATTATATTATGTGGATCATATGTACGATGGAATGTACAAATAGGGTTAATTAACTCATGCAATACATCTATACTTACATTTCATCTTATTTATATATCATACACTTTGGATTTGTATATCTATTCTATTATATACTATATCTATTTTATACAGGATATATATATTTACACTACATTAGTGTATAGATACTTATGTACTTGTCCATATAACTTGTTTTCTATGTATTTGTACATTCACATATACTTCTTACAAATATTGAATATTCATATGCATGTGTACATACATACATTTGTTATATATATATATATACATTTTTTTTAACATACTACTTTTTTTATATAGAATATCTATAAATGTATATAGATATATATATATATATTTTATAGCCAAATTTTTAATTGTATACCATATGTCTTTTGGAGAGGTTTTTAGGCGCAGTTGAGGTGGAAGGCAGTTATAGATTTATTAAAGGTTTGGACATAAATTTCCAGCATTTATGTTGTACGCCTTTAAACCTCAATTTGTTCAGCATGTGACAGAATCAAATAGTGTATTTAAGCCACCTGTTTTAACATTTACTTTTTGTATGGTTTCTGAAGAAGTCGAGCTACTTGTTTTGACGAAAAGTGGATTGTATTTTTGTACACTTAAAAGGTTATTAAAAGTACGTTATTGCCATTCCGAGTACTTTGGTCTATGACTAGTGTGGAGTACTAAGGATCTGTGCTTCTTGCAATTTAGTTCAACTTGTGTATTTTACCAGTTTGTCTACATGTCCAAACCAACACAGTCTCTGGCTTTGTCTGCAAACTGTCCAACCTGAGCTGACCCTCCAATATACTGATTCCTAATCCTGTCCATCGTCCTCACACCCAATGCAAATCTTGACATCTTTAACTCTGCCACCTCCAGCTCTGACTCTTTTTTGTCAATGCCACTGTCTCCAACCAATATAACATAGCTGGTCTCACTACCCTCTTGTAGACATTCCCTTTCACTCTTACTGGTACCCATCTGTCGCAAATCACTCCTGACACTCTTGTCCACTCACTCCACCTTACCTGTACTCTCTTGTTCACCTCTCTTCCACACTTACCATTTCTCTGAACTGTTGATGCCAAGTATTTAAACTAATCCATCCTCACCAACTCTACTCCCTACATCCTCACTATTCCTCTATCCTCCATCTCATTCACACACATATATTCCATCTAAGTCCTGCTGACCTTCATTCCTCTCCTCTGTAGAGCATATCTCCACCTTTCCAGAGTCACCTCAACCTGGTCCCCACTCTCACTACAGATCACAATGTCATCTGCAAACATCATAGCCCACAGGGACTCCTGTCTGATCTTGTCTGTCAACCTGTCCCTCACCATTGCAAATAAGAAAGGGCTCAAAGCTGACCATTGATGTAATCCCATCTCCAAGAATAAATCAAATATGGAAAAAAGCCAAATAAATGGTAACCTGAAAAAACATAGAGGCCTCTGAGTGGATCATACCATAACCTCCATAGTTAATTATTGTCCATCATGCTATAAATTGCTTGATTAGTGAATGCTTTTTAGTTCCAAAGAAGTCTCTATTGTATAACTGAGATGAAAATGGTTAACTGCTTTTTTTTTTTGGAAATAAAATGACTTTTGGTTTTACAAGTGAATTGTACAGTTCTTTGAGAGGTATGGAGCTTATGGTGTGATCCAGTCAGGGGCCTCCATGTCTTTTCATGTAATCCCACCTCCACCTTGAACGCATCTGTCACTCTTACCATAGACTTCACCAATGTCATACTACCCTCATACATATCCCATACAACTCTTACATACTCCTCTGCCACTTCCGACTTCCTCATACAATGCCACAGCTCCTCTCTAGGCACCCTGTAATATGCTTTCTAGGTCCACAAAGACACAATGAAACTCCTTCTGACCTTCTTTATACTTCTCCATCAACAACCTCAGAGCAAACATCGCATCTGTAGGGTTCTTTCCTGGCATGAAGCCATACTACTGCTCACTGATCATTATCTTCCTTCGTAACCTGGCTTCCACTCCTCTTTCCCATAATGTCATGCTGTGACTGATCAGTGTTATCCCTCTGTAGTTACTACAGATTGATCATCACCTCCCTTCTTAACCTGGCTTCCACTCCTCTTTCCCATAATGTTATGCTGAGACTGATCAGTTTTATCCCTCTGTAGTTACTACAGCTCTGCACATCACTCTTATTCTTAAAAATCGGTACCAAAATACATCTCCACTCCTCAGGCATCTTCTCACTTTCCAAGATGTCATTAAACAGTCTGGTTAAAAACTCCACTTCTATCTCTCCTAAACACTTCCATGCTTCCACAGGTATTTCTTCTGGACCAACAGCCTTTCCATTTTTCATCCTCTTCATAGCTGTCCTTTCTCCTCCTTGCAAATCCATTTCACTTCCAGATTCACTACCTCCACATCATCCAGCCTTCTCTCTCTCTCATTCTCTTCATTCATCAGCCCCTCAAGGTATTCTTTCCATCTGCTCAACACACTCTCCTCACTTATGAGTACGTTTCCCTCACTATCCTTTATCACCTTTACCTGCTGCACATCTTTGCTAGCTCGGTCCCTCTGTCTAGCCAATCGGTACAGGTCCTTTTCTCCATCCTTAGTGTCCAGCCTGTCATACAACTCTTCATACGCCTTATCCTTAGCCCTCACCACCTCTATCTCCACCATACACCTCATCTTCTTATACTCCTGTCTACTTTCTTCATCTCTCTGACAATCCCACTTCTTCTTCACCATCTTTTTCTCTGTATACTCTCATGTACGTCTTTGTTTCACCAGCAGGTCTCCTTGTCCTCCTTCTCGGGAGGGTGGCCTAATGTTTAAGGTGTTTGCCTTACAAACACAAGGTGCAGGGTTTGAGTCTCACAAGGGATAATTGGCTAGGCTTAAAAATGGCTCACAAGGGCAGCTAGCTTAGTACTAACCTATGAACCTTCCTCTGTCCAGATGTCACACCAAGCACCTTTCTAGCTGCCTCCCTTACCATTTCTGCTGTAGTTACCCAACTGTTTGGTAACTCTTCCCTGCTACCCAGTGCCTGTCTCAACTCTTCCCTGAATTCCACCTCACAATCATCCTTTTTCAACTTCCACCGTTTGATCCTTGCACTGCCCTCACTCTTCTCCTCTTCTTCCTAATTGCCAATGTCATCCTACAGACCACCATCTTATGCTGCCTAATTACACTTTCCCCTGTCACACTTTACAGTCTCCAGTCTCTGTCAGACTGGCCCTTCTGCATAGGATATAATCCACCTGTGCGCATCTTCCTCTACTCTTGTACATCACCCTATGCTCCTCCTTCTTCTTAAAATATGTTTTTACCATAGCCATGTCCATCCTTTTCACAAAATCCACTACCACCCGACCTGCATCCCTCTCCTTAACACCATACCTACCCATCACCTTCTCATCCCCGCTGTTCCCTTCACCAACATGCCGATTGAAATCCACTCCACTCACCATTCTCTCACCCTTGGGTACGCTTACTACCACTTCATCCAACTTAGTCCAAAATTATTCTATCTCAACCATCATACACACAGCTTGTGGAGCATATGCATGAACAACATTCATCATCATGCCATCAATATCCAACTTCATAAACATCAGTCTGTCTGACACTCTTTTCACCTCCAAAACACTCTTGGCAAACTGTTCCTTCAGGATAACCCCTACCTCATTTCTACTCTCATCCATACCATGATAGAACAATTTAATACCACCTCCAATACACCTGGCCTTATTCCCCTTCCATCTGGTCTCTTGCACACACAAAATATTAACCTTCCTTCTCTCCATCATATCAGACAGCTCTCTCCCTATACCAGTCATACTGCCAACATTCAAAGTTCCTACCCTCACTGCCAAACTCTTAGCCTTCCTCCTCTCTTCTGCCTTCCGGCATGTCTTCCCCCTCTTCTTCTCTTTTTCCTTCGGCTGACAGTAGCCAATTTCCACCAACACCCTGTTGGCTATCAATGCTGGTGGTGGTCGTTGTTAACTCAGATCTCGACTGATCCGGTATGTAAATCTATACTGTTGTATGTATATGTCATTTGGCAAAAGTTTTACATTCACCCCTCAAACAAACTTCAAAAATTGATTTATACTTGTTTTCTTTGTTAACTTGAGGTGTGTGAATTTTTTGTGTTTTTGTTTGTTATGTGTGTTTTTGAAAAAGAAATAAAATAAAAAGAATTAAAAAAAAAAAATTGATTCTTTCACTATTTCAGGCTTATCGTGGGAAGATGACAAACAAGGAATGCAAAAAGCCCAGCTTCAACCTTGTACGATAAATGCCCACTCTTACTGCTGCTTGGCTGAATGATACTGAGGTTACTATTAATGTAGTATCCCCTTGGTCAGCCGACAATTTTTAAATGGTAATTGACCCCTTCTTTCTGAGAGAAATCATTTAGCAAAATATGGTAACATTCTTGAGGGACATGTTCAGGTGTAAAACCCCTCTACTTAAGCCTTGTGATCAGTTCTAAAAGCATGTATTTTACATGAACTATTTACAAAATATGGGAAGCTACCAAAAAAACAGTGCATAGGACAGAAAAACCAAAACATGCTGATGATAATTTTGAAACCAAAAGGCAAGATTTAATAAATCTGTGCCCTTGTGACCAGCTGATCATTAAAAAAGCAGTAGTAGAAAGAGAGGATAGATCTTTTACAGAGCATTATAGATACAGATTAATCTTTTTCTGGTCACTCTGAACCAACGGAGGACACAGCAGCTAATGGACTGTTTATTTCCCTATGTACACAATCAGATCAAAACAATGTGCCGTAATTGTCCATGTTTGGGGTTGCATGACCCAGATAATCAAGGTCAGTGTGTTAAAGACCACACAGTAAAAGAAAAAAAGAAAAAGCAACAAGAATTGACGAGTGTTTAACTTCAACAATTGGCAATAAATTAGTGAGGAGCAGGTGGGGGGGGGGGTACAGGAAGAGGAACACGAGGAATATTTAAAGACCCTCAACAAGTACCTGCACAGTACCTTTCAGACAAAGCATGTCAAAGCCCAAAACCCTATATGACTTAGATGCTAACCTTCATATTAACCACATACAGCAAGGTCATTGGTGAAATATTGTCCCTTTTACAGCCTATATAAGCAGCATATTCACCTCCACATATTTCAAGTGCAGTCGCACCTGAGCAACTCCTAAGGTAAACCATATAGCAGCAACAACAGCCTCCATCTTGAAGCTCTTTGAGGCAATTACCTGCCTGGCAATAAGACAAATAGGAACACCATGGACAGCAGTTACAGCCATTTCTCTCATTACCACTAGATCAGGAAGATTTGCTTGTGTATATAAAAGTACAAGATCCTAGTATCCCTTTCCTTATAGATACCAGAGGCTACTTACTCAACAACAGCCCCACCTGTTTCTGGAGCTCTCCCTTTCTTGAAGAGCACTGTTAAAGCAATGGGAGTCTAGGGGGTCCAGATGGACTATTCCGAAACTATTGCAATACCCAGTCATACAGGTCCAAGACAATCATGTATTTATCACATGAACTTCAACTCTTTAACTTTTTATTAGCAGAATCTATTGTGTAAAATTACACATACTATTTATCATACTCTTCAGAGAGTTTTCTTTACATTCCTGGTGAATCTTTAGAAACGCAACCTCCCAGGCCATACTTACCTATGAAAGCGAGCAGTTTCAGGACATTATAAATAACGAGAAGCTACTTCCATTGCAACCTTGGAGTTGTCATGATGATAACACTGATTTCATAAAAGATACCGAACCTGTAAACGTTACTCTAAAGCCATATGAGTCCCTCCTGCAAGTAGTACAATGCTGTGATTCTACCGAGGCAGAGAAGGGAACTGAACCCTTGGCAAGGTATAATAGTGTCAACTGACAGACTTTGTAATGTACAGTGCTACCATTGAAAAAGCCAGGAAAAGAAACATACTGTTACATGCAAGACTTGAGTCCTGTTAATGCAGTAATTCTACACACTTTTTTTCAGTAATTATAAATGCTGCTATGATCCTAAATTCAGTTCCACCAATGCAAATGTCTTTTCAGTCATTGAGGTCTCTTCTGCCATTTCTCTACCCTTATTCACCTAGATAGCCAGTAATTTTTTGCTTTTACATATAAAGGACAACAGAATATGTGGACTAGATTTTCTAGAGTTATGTAGAATCACCTACCCTTTTCTTCAGGGAAATGAAAAGACAGGTGGACAAAATCCGGATAACTTGGTGATCTACCCTGGTATAATATGGAGATAACTTACTCTTAGGGTCATATTCTCTTTCACATTGCTAACCTTATACTATGTTTCTCCTAAAAAAAGCAGTAAATGCAGGATTTTCAGTGATCAAACAAAAACTGTAGTAATGAAAGCTACAGCTTATATACTTGGAATATTTCATTTGTACAGGAGCTTGACACATTTTACAAATTTACGTTACTGCTATTAAAACTGCACCAGCCCCAGTAACCCTTAAGCAACTTTGAGCTTTTCTTGCTATAGCAAGCTGTTACAGACAATGGATTTCTAACTTCACAGAGGTAGTGAAACATCCTTTAGGATTACTGAAAAAGAATGTTCCAGAACCTTTACCTTGACAGGAACCTCATGAGCAGTTATTCACTCATTTAAAATCTTTACTTCTTAATCCACCTGCTTTTGGGTTAACAGACTCTTCCAAAGATATATACTTTTTGTTTTGCTGCAAACACAGCAAGGAAATATTGTGATTATTAGCACAAAGTAGAGATATCTTTGTTAGATTTCTTGCCTACAGTAGCGCAAACTTAAATCCTGTAGTTTCTGCACTCCCACGCTATTTTAAGTCATGGCTACTACAGCAAGACTAGTTTGCATGTATATATAAGTTTAGAATGAGGCCGTCTTAATAAATATTTCAGATATGTGGTCTGACCTAATGTCTTTATATTAGAAATGATAATTTCCTATTTTCCCGAGTTTTGCATCATCCTAAACTGATATTGTTGCCTCATACCCCATTCCTCATTTGCTGTCGTACTGTCTCCCTACATGCATTAGTTTACATTTCTTTTTTTTCGCATTGATTTCAAGCTGCCATGTTTTAAAGCATTCTGTTTTGTCACTGTTCTTTAAACATTTGAGTCAGTTCTGTTGTCTGAGACAAAGTGCAAAACCTACACCAAACAAGCTGGTAATATGAATAAAAAACTCAGCAAAGTGAAAATGTGAACAACACCGATCTAACGGAATGGTGACTAGTAGAGACGTAGCAGCCATGGGCCTGTCCCTAAACAACTGTCTCACCCCACTGCTCAGAAGAGCAAAAAAAAAAAAAAAGTTTGCAATTTGCTTTTATGTTGATACAGAAAGAAGAATGCAGGAATGTCACTTCAGAATTTTATCCTGCAACACCTTGCATCTGGGGCACATGCCTCCTTCACCCCACCTTTGCTATACTACTAATCACAGTCCAGCCTGCTTTGCTCTTATTCATGTGAAGGGGATTCAGAATCTTAAGTATCCTTCATTGCTTTGTCAAACAGTTTGTCATCTGTTAATAGGTTCAGTGGACCCTTGTGCCACAGGGGCAACGATTTCCTAAAACTAATCAATCTGCATGGCTTGAGAAGGAAATCAGGGGACATTTAAAACCCAGGCAGACATGGGGAAAATGTTCATACTCTCTAAGGACACAGTCTGAGCTTTAAATGGAACCTCAGATATGTGAGGCAGGAATATTAGCACTGAGTCACAATGCTGCTTAGTTTTACCTTTTACTTGTTGAATGTAGTTGCTTCCATTTTCAACTTTGTGACATTGGTTCTCTGACAAACGTTCCTGCTTCTTTCATTTTGTCTTTCTTATGTCTTTTTGCATTTTCTAAATTATATATTCTCCCTTAACCTTTGTTGTCACGTAATTTAAGACTCATCGTGGTCATAATGGATGAGGTGTTACTAACATGCATCTGGAAACGGGAACTGTTGCGTTTCTGAAAGCTTTTATTAACAGATGAAAGTAAAACAGTAACTTGATGATATTTCTGTAAAGAGTAGTCATACATAACAATGATTACTTATCACAATAACTGCTTTGAAATGCCTGCATTTTCTCTCTATACATCCTTGTAACAACCCACACCATCTTTTTGATAAAGCATCAGTTCTGTAATTTAAATGTGTAGGACATTTAGCAGACTGTGATAAAAAAACAATACTGGAGTCAAATGATTGCAGATTTTAAGGTTCAAAGCACTTCAGATAGTAAGCAATAAATGTGATAAAAGTCACAAAATTTTGCTTATAATAAAATGTGTCTTTATTGTTGCATTTATGTGCCGGATTTAAAATGATATATTATTACATGGAGAATTCAGTCTTTCCTCATATATTTTCTCCACTGCTATCTGACTTACTTTGATGACATTTTAGATAACGTATTTCCTGCCATATACTTTGCTGCTTTACAAAGGCCAAAGTTAACATAAAATAAGCCACTTTTCATTTTTTCTCATAACTCATGCAACAGCTTTCATTGTGACTATTCATACTGTATATCTGCCTACCCACAATTTCACCTGCTTGTTTCTCATACGAGTCTTCAAATGGCCTAATTACTCAATTTTATATTCATAGTTTGCATATGACATCTAATTAGCAAGATAATTATTTTTCATTTTTTTTATCCTCCCACTTGCAATTAGTAGTAACCAAAATTAGGAGGGAATAAAATATGAAAATATCAGACAGTCTTAGATCTAGCCAGATGTTTGAAATGCCTTGTGGCCTCCTCAGATTAATAAAACTGTCATGGTACCCTATTTACTAATTACATGTATCAAATTTTGGAAACAATAGTGGAATTAAATCAATGACTGGTAGTCAGAATGACAAAATGTAGTTTTGTCCTTGTGCAGCTATTTTTTCATGCTTTAAAATTAATTAGCAAATATTTTGCACATGATGTAACAGTGTTGCAGTATTGTATGTTGAGTAGTATGTCTCTTAATTCTGTGTACTTCACTATTATTATTATGTTTTTATTATTAGTGCTTCATAAAATTTTCTATCTAAGTTCATTTTTATTATCAGGGCCTGACTGAAAATAAGCCTTGCCTTATCTGAGCCTTTTGTCTTTTACATTGCAATATAATTAATAATGTTTAACTATATATTTGAAAGAAATAGATCATTGCATGAGTCATATCAAACAAAGATTACCCTGTGAGGCCATAATACTGCCCACAATATTATTTATGCTAATTATATGACTTGCATTTTTCAGTTTGTGTAAACACATAAACATACAGATTAAAGACATTCAAACAAAATCCGTTGGAAATGGACATTTTAAAGACAGGACTGATTAAAATGGATACCATCTCATGCCAGTAGTAAGATGTCTATCTACAGAGGAAATTCAGTATTTCTGTGTGGTATGATTCCTCCTTTGATTATGTCAATGAGATGAAAAGCAGACGTACAGGTTCATAGGTTAATACTAATCTTATGACTGGAGAGCCACTAAAACATTTAGCAGTTTAGTAGACTACCTCTGTCTCTAGGCAGAATATTTAATATGAGGCATGGATTTGTGAAAGTAGCCAGGCAGGTGCTTGACTTGATGTACAGAATGAATATATTCCAACAGTGAAGAAAACACTAGGTGAGACAGCAGGTTCACGGACAGGTATTGGTTGTTTTACAAGGGAGAGTTAGGTCTTTGGACCTTGCAAGACTGTTTGATCAATGAAGGTGGATGAGGCAAAAAAGCACAGGGTCTTTTTTAGCATAAAATGGGAGGCTCATACATCAGTACTAAATTATCAGCCCTTGTGTGCTGTTTCAAGACTAGCCAATTACCCCATGTGAGAATCAAACCCTGGACATTGTGTGTGTAAGGAAAACATGTTAACCATTATGGTGATCTCTCAAATGCATGTGTGAAATGAAGCAAAGGAAGGGAGATTTTAGCCTGTTGGGGTAAGTTAACGAAAGCAAAGATTTATTTTTAGTTAGGAATTTTTGGAGCCTTTCAGTTGTACAGGGTGCTTAGATAAGAACATTCCAAAAGGGCAATATATTTGGTGATTAGTCTAATAGGTTAGGAAGCTTAGAGGAATAAGGGCATCTTTTGATCTAAATACGCCTGAGCAGAGAAGCCACTCAAAGCAGAGTTGCTTCCTAACCACGAGCATGACATACTGATGAAAATGTGATTGTTTCCACATGAGCCCTAGTCTCTATTAACAGAGTCTGCTTGGAGTAGGTGTCAGTAATATGAGAAGCGATTGGGCAGGGACTGTAATGACAATGCCTATGCTGTACTTCTGGGCATTTAGATTGGGTCATTGGCTAACACACCAGGCCGTGATGAAGAATATGGCTGTCATGAGGAAGGTACTGACAACTGCAAAGAATTTACACTTATCTACAAACTTGGTTACAATGGACATTACATTCAAAGGTACATCACCCAGGGGACCGTTCATTGTTTGACCATTTACTATTAATGAGTCATATGCTAGCCAAATGAATACCAACACACACATGCACTCACCGCAAACACGTATACAAACATACAGTTACACACACTGGGCAGGATTCACAAAGCCTCCGTGTAAGAGTTATAACTCATACACGGAGGCTGCAGTTAAACGGAGTGATGTCAGCATGCTTTGCATATTCATGAGAGCATGCTGAATCACACCTAAGGCTAACACCGTCCATGTAAGACAGAAGGGGGCATTTCCGTAGGCCGAGCCCTGTAAACGGACACGCCCCCAGAAAAGGAAAAGTGCCCAAAGTAAACACCCACGACAGAGTCCACGGTAATGTGAATAAACAGAACACAACACATGCCCCCACAGACTATGAACAGAAAACATATAAATAAACATGTTATATATATTTTTTTAAATTGTAAAAATGTTTAACCGTGAGTGCGCTCATTTGCACGGGCATGCCTGTAGCGCAGCTACAGTTAGCAGTCAGTGGGAAAGCATATAAGAACTAAATATGCAAAATAAACCAGGAAGCAATAGCGTAGCGGTAAAGATGTTGGCTGAAGAGCAGGCATTCATGGTTCGAGCCCCCACAACACCAATTTTTATTTTTAGCAAAATAAGCACGAAACAAGTCCCTGACAAATATGTACACATAAAACCACATTTTATATAAAATGTAATGAAATAGCCCATTTATATTGAAGAAATGTGAGGTAACAAAAGAATAAAAAATGCCAGATGTGCCCATAGCTGAGCTACAGTTTAACAGGGTGAATGCATCTGCCCGTAGATGAGCAGTGGTTTAACTGGTGCAAAATGAGTGCCCGTAGCTGAGCAGTGGTTTAACACGCTAAATCTATGTGCCCTAACTGAGCTGAGCGTAATATGCATGCTGATAGCCAAATGAGGCTTAAACCAGTGTACCCCGTTTGCGCGGAGCTGCGCACCGCGCAAACAAGGCAACCGACGGGCAACGTTGAGCAAGCCGTATCAAAACTGCCTTTACACAGACACACCCCTCAGCATGTCTAGACAGTCATGAAAAATAAAAAGCAGTGGCCAGGTTCGAACTCAGGATACTATACACCATAGTCAAGGTACCAAACCACTAAGCCATGACAGCAGTACCTAGAAATGCAGTAATAGCTAATATATAGGAATGAATATAAACTGGAGCATGACAATGCAGGTTTACTGAAGTTGATACAATTCCAAAATGGCCAATCACAGATATGTGCGGGAAAAATTGACTATATAAGCCCCATAGGCGGGAATACACAGCATAAACGATTGTAGAACTGAACTGCAGGCAGAATGACAGGAGTAGGAGAGGGTAGTTGCTTTCGAGCACAGAGGTGGGGCATTGAGGAGTCCAGGTACATGGTCTGGCTCCTAGTCCACAATCATGAGGCCCAACTCATGCAGGGCCAGGTCCTCTGGGAAGCATATAGGGCTGATGCGTGGGACTGGTTGGCTCATGATCTCACCAGTGCCACAGGGATTCCAAGGACTGGTGAGCAGGTCCGTCACCACCATGCGGACCTGAAGAGACGCAACCAGGACCAACTGAACCTTTGGATCCAGGAGGCCCGGCAAACACCCAACGCCCCACTACTGAGTAAGTTACATTTAATTATGTATGTAAGAAATTAAACTAGCTGATATTATGGAGATGTGTATTCCAATATTACTTCATTTATATTACAGCTGCAGGTGTCCGTTCTGTGAAACACAGAGCCTATGGCGATAGGCTGGTGCAGTTGCGCCACCAGGCAGGTCAGTAATCCTCTACCAGTAACTGTAAAGAAATATAAAAGTATGACAGTCAGCAAAAGAGTGCAGTGTAGTCACTAAGGAATAAAATGTGCAAGTAACAGTGTGAAAGTGTCTGCAAGTATTGCTTGATTACAAAAGTGTGTTTCAGCCTGTAAGTTAAACCGAAAAATGAAACTGTCTGACATAAATTCTGAAATAAAAATGCCCCACCTGTAATAAAATAGTACACAACCTGCAGCAGGCTGAAAAGTATAGCTGCAGAAGATGATGAAATCACGTGTGAAATATATCCCTGTTGAAATACTGAAACATGACAGAAGTGAGACTGCTGGAAAGGATTGTAATAACTACAGGTAAAACATGTCAATAAAGCCTAGAAGTAAGTACCATCCTGAATAGTAAAATGAAAGCAAGTGAGAGAGTGTGGGAAAGTGTCATGAATCCAGCAATACAGTAGTAATAACCCCTGAATAAAGTATACTGCAGTCAGAATGAAATGCATGTGAGAATCAAAACCAAACAGCGAAATATGTTCAAAGTGTTGCTGCATCTGGAATGTGTATCCCAAAATCTGGATATGTTGCTCTCAGTCTGCAATATGCAGATAGGATGATTGTCTGATATGCCAAACATCCACACTTGTCTACAGCTATATAAAGCAAATGTAGCAGGATGATGTAGCTAAACAAAGCTAGATATGAATGTGTACGAAGAACAATAAAATGCATATTGATGTTGCAGTAACAGTCCTATCACCAAGTTGAAATAGTTATCATATAGGAAACTGTAGTTAGAACAGTAGTGTGCACATATCTGTAGCTATTAGAAATGTACAGCATATGTATTGGTATTTGAAGGTGTTAATATTATTTTCTTCACCCCACCCTATAACCACATATAACCCATTCCACGTGAAAATGGTATGTGCAATCACAATTAACACCCCTGGACGTTTGTCCTGTTGGGTCATATATATTTGCATGTCCGTTGATGCATCTGCCCTGTTCATACATCCAAACCTGATGGCCTGTTGCCATCAATTAACCCTGCATGTTGTTGGACTGTGTATTTCTGTTCAAATTATGCATGTGTTATGCACGCTGTTCAATGGTGTGAATATCTGGGTGTTTGGTTAATGGGAATACTAATGCATGCTGTTACAACTAATTGTGAATGGTATTATATGTCACTAACCCAAACTGTCATGACATAATGCAAAACACAGGACGACAGGGAAGGCAGGTTCCAGCGGACCCACCTCTCCCACCTCAGCTGGCGAGTGCACCTGGCACTAGTGCCGAGTCCGGACCCTCCTCCAGTGGCCCTGTGCCACCTGCGGGTGGAAGCACTGCAGGGGATGTGGCTCGCCCCCCCCTCTGCAAGTGTGACCGGAGGAGAACCACCACTAACCCTCCGTAGCATCCGGACTGTGGTGCGTAGGGAGATACGGGACTCTGTTCTCGAGCCCCTATCCCAGCTTGAGGCATGGGTGGCACAACTAACGGGCATGCCTGTTGCCCGGCCTACACAGCCCCCAGCACAGCCCCGTCCTGGACAGTGAAGGAACAGTGGCAACTGCCTATGGGTGGGGATATCAGTTCCACTGTTGCCATCTGTGGGCTTATGGGCTCTGGATATCCAAACCTCCGTCCCCGTCAATTGTGTAACTCCCCCCACACGTGTCATACACCGCCCCTGTATGCGTCTTGTTTGTCTTGTCTGTTTACCTACCCAACCTACCTCCCCAGCTGTACCGACTTCCTTCACCTGACATACCACTCTCACCTGAAAAAAAAAGGGCACTCTGTACCCACAAAAAATTACGCCCCATACATAGCTGCCCATTCCGCACACATGTCTGCTGAACATGGAATCTATCAATTACAATTGGCTGTACAACAAGTATTATTGTTGTCCTGACACCTCTCTCAGGGGTGGAAGGTTTCAAATGTCACACCAAATTACATATACATGCACAGCTGTTGCTGATGAAGAAATGGGCAGCTATGGGCCTTACCTACATCCCTCCTGCAAATCCCAATCTTGTTTCCCTACTGTCTTACCCTCTTTGTGACCCCTTTTTCACCACTTTCCTGTATCCCCATTTTCTTTTCTTTCAAAGAAAATAGCGCAGGTGTGTGGCAGAGTAAGCACTGTTATGCGATTGTAAGCGGGTGTGTGCTTGTGTGTGCAGAGCTAACCGCCAGTGCGCATGCGTGAGCTCCGTGCAAACCAGCGCTAACCCGGTTACAACTGCTTAAAAGTGCCTTAGTCACTTTGATTGACAGGTCCTGTACTCAGTTCAAAAGCAAAATAAAATCCCACTGTCAGTCCTGAACCCAGGACCTCGGAAACACTAGTCTGTATGACCTACCACTAAGCCATGACTCTTATACAAGAACATTGTGCTAAAATAAATATAACATGTAATAGTAGGGATGAATGTAAAGGGAATATAGGATGTGTAGTACCCAAAGCATGTCATGTAGAATTACTGTCAAAACTACTGGATTCTCACAATAGTACTGTGTGAACACAAACAGCCATGCTAGTTGGTAGCTTGTAGATAATAATGTCAGTTAAAGTACATATATAAATGTATGTATATGAACATATATATATATATATATAAATATATATCTATATATAGTTGTAGGAGTCATTGTGCATACACACTTACTACAGGGAACATGAGAGAGGAATGGAGAAATGTGAATATACAACACAGCCTGAATCATGAGAGAGATACTAACCTTTACACTCACAGAACACTGTCCACAGCATACCAGCATGGTCCCGCCTTACAATCTGAAAGGGCAACGCCTATCCCACATACCCTTTTATAGCACTGACCTGAAATCACAGTGAGAACTGCAATCAGTACACAACTGGCTGTATGCAATTAGCAAATGCTGGCTTACAATTGGTGCAGAGGCCATCACATGGACCTATGCAGATACCTACAAAAGCATCCAGTACTAACACTCCACACATGCAATACATTCATTGCACTGTCTGGAAGCAGACAGAGGGAGAGAGAAAAGTGAGAGAGAGAGAACAAAAAAAAAAATTATACACTGTGACTCTGTCACCCGAAGCTGTCAGCAGTGACAGTAGCAGCAGCAAGCAGAAGCAGTGGTAACACAACCAGCTGTGACAAACACAGGTAATGCAAAGTAGCAGGTTAATAGTGTGCATACTGTGAACCCTCCAAATGTGTCATAGGTCTGTATCTATAGGTATGTCCATGTGATATGTTGTGTGTACGTAGTTCCACCAAAAGGGGATGACCATACATTACATGTCAATCAGTCTTAGGCCATGATCCTGGCAGCAGTTGTCTGTGCGTTGCCCCCAGCAATGGCTGTAGTGACTGCTTTGAAAGGTCAGCCAGGTTCAAAAGGCAGGATCAGCCCATCACAAAGGCACACTGGCTGGGAACAAGTGTCTGCAGGTACCCGATATCACTGCATATGCATCCCATACTGCATAATTCCATAGCTTAGCAGACCAGGCCGGTTATGCATATGATGTGGTAGTTCCCAGGGTCAGTCGACGTGCCACCTTAGTGGTGTGGGACCACTGTCGCTGTATGCCACTGTCCAGGTACATATCCTGTAGTATGGCCAAGATAAATTATCAGTGTTATATGTGGTTGTATGTCCTCTCAGAGTGCAGGTAGCACACATCCAGGGATACCATGAGGTCACAGTAATGCTGTGTGTTCTGCTCTGCTGAGGGCGGCCCTCACCTGGACATGTGAGATGATAGGGAGGTTACATACAGCTGTGATAAATATTTCAACTGGTGGGGGAGAAGGAGGGGGATACGTGCACCAAACATGTCTGCAAGACTGTTGCCAATATCCGTGTGTTTGGTGAATGTTAAGTAGGTGTGTATTAACACAGAGCATATCTGAGGCATGTGATCCATATGTGTAACATAACTGAAGAAGGCCTTGTGGTCATCCATAGTGTTTGTGGCCATTTCCCTCCCAGAGTAGGCCGTTGCCATTGTTATGACAGACCGTAGCGTAGTATCAGTGCTGACCACAGATGCCTTCCCTTAATGTGAATGTGCTCTGTCCTGCAGTAGCCTCCTGCTATTGTTATACAATCTGCCTCTGTCTGGGGTCCACCGGACAGGATGCCTAACCTTTGTGCATAGGGTCTGGGTTAGAAATGTGTGTGCAAGTTCCATGCAATCTGTGGCATGTCCGTGGTAAGCATTTGCAAAGGGGTCAGCAGTGTGGCTTGTGGCTTCCACTGGCCCAGTGTGCTGCATGGATACCATCTCAGTCCCAGCAAGTGAATAACTGTCTAATCGCATACATATCAAAGTAGTCTACTGTGCTGGTGGTGGTGGTGGGATATGTATATCCAGGCCGAGTAACTTCTGTCCACATCACAGTAGTGGACGGCGTCCCACATACAGTACCTTGGGATGAACCCCCAGAGTGAGGCTGTGCATTGGACCTGTCAGTGTGTGCTGACCGATGGGGCATGCTACTATGTTGTGTGGAATGTGGCAGGTATTGTTGCACAGGTGTTGGCTGAGCACTGATATCTGGCCATGTACCTGTGTATCCACCACGACACACACACGTAACATATGGGAGTAGTAGTATATCACTACACATGAGTATCATGTATAGCATGTGTGCCATATATTGCTGACATAGTCTGCTGATATCCTGTTTGTGTTCTCTTCCAGGGAGATGGTGCGTCAGCGTAATCCCGCCTACTCTGTAGTGGAAGACGAGGAGATCCACCAGAGCCTGGTGCAGGAGTATGACATCCTGTTTTCCCGCACCAGTCAGAATCAGCATGAGAGGGCTGCACTGTGGCAAGACCTTGTCTGTAGGGTAAATGATATTGGCATGCATAACAGGACATATGAGCAGGTATGACATCACTGCAGTGATTTAATCCGAAGTGTCCGTCAGCGTGCATCAGATATCCACAGGCAACAGGCTGCCACAGGAGGTGGGGTGGCCACACATCCCCCCCTCACCAGACTGGAGGGGCTACTCCTAAGTGTTGTGGCTCCAGCCTCGGAACAGCAACAGCAGTACACCTGCATTATGATGGAGGCTGATTCCACACAGCAGCACGACATGGAGCGTGCAGGTAATATGCCATATGTACACTTGACTGTTCTGTACACTGTATCATATGCAATATCAATGGCACAGTTGTGCCCACTGACATTAATCTCATCATTTCTGCAGGTCCCTCTGGGGTTACAGCAAGGCAGGCCATCCATGCTGGTGAGTGTGTTTAACATAACCTATAATAGTCCTGATAATGCTAGTAACAGTAGTGTAACTCAGTAGTGCTCTGTGTGTATACTGCGAGGTGTGCATGTGTGCATGTGTGCAGGTGTGCCTGTGCCCATGTGTGCATGTGTGCATGTGTGCAGGTGTGCCTGTGTCCACGTGTGCATGTGTGCATGTGTGCCTGCATCCACGTGTACATGTGTGCATGTGTGCATGTGTGCCTGTGTCCACGTGTGCATGTGTGCATGTGTACATGTGTACATGTGTACATGTGTACACGTGACCATGTGTGCATGTGTGCATGTGTGCATGTGTCCATGTGTGCATGTGACCATGTGTGCATGTGTGCATGTGTCCATGTGTGCATGTGTCCACGTGTGCATGCGTGCATGTGTCCACGTGTGCATGTGCTGTCCACGTGTGCATGTGTGCATGTGTGCCTGTGTGCATGTGTGCATGTGTGCATGTGTGCCTGTGTGCATGTGTCCATGTGTGCATGTCTGCATGTGTGCCTGTGTCCATGTGTGCATGTGTGCCTGTGTCCATGTGTGCATGTGTCCATGTGTGCATGTGTGCATGTGTGTAGAAGTGCATCACTGGTAACAATGTCTGGAGACTGTAAACTGTGTTTCCTGTCTTCCTCCCACATGTTCTGGTGCTGCTCTGGTGACCTGCAGCAGGGAACCTGAATCTTGTGCTACGGGTACTGGCAATGATGATATTTGTGTAATGGTACAGGAAGGTGTGTCAGGGTCCGCCATTGGTCAGCCAATTGACGGTAGACAGCTGTCAACCCCATCATTGCGCACAGTCATCCTGCCAGTACATCCTTTGTCACCATTGTCTCTAGGTGATGGACAGGATACAGTGGGCATAGAACAGGGTAATGTGGTACCTGTGGCACATGCGTCCCCACACAGCAGCCATGGGCAGGGTCCTCCGATGGTACCACACAGACAGTTGCCCATGGGTTCTCGTGGGAGCATCCATGGCCGTACTGCCTCTGGCCGACATGCCCAAAGAGGTCTGTCAACCTCAGCTATGTTTTGGACTGTCATGCAGGCACAGTTGCGTATGGAAAGGTACACCAGACAGGGTCTGAGGGAGCTGAGAGCATGTCGCACAGCCATGACAGACAGTATGCGTGACATTGCAGATGCTATCCATAATTTCACCGATGTCATAGACAGACGTTGTGGGGACATATTACAGCAGTTCCACAACCAGATGTCCATGAACCAGGGCAATGGTGGGCGTTTGCAGCATTGACGTGGCCGTATGCCGACAACAGCAGCAGCTGGCAGTCAGCGCGGATGACAACAGGCTCGCGCACACCCCCATAGTGCCAGCAGCAGCCCCAGCAATGCTGGGTCTATGCTGTCATCGGAACGCCCCAGGAGACCATGTGCACGTGGCTCTGGACAGTCCCAACAGGGACCTGTTTCCAGTCAACACACTCCCACTTCTGATGACAGTACCCAGTCTGGCTTAGTACTGGATACAGTCTGTAGCACCCCTGCCAGGCACAGGTACCGTGTCCGTGCCCACAGACACTGATCTGTATGACCTGCCAGGTGCAGTCTGTGGCTGTCCACAAACCCCTGTATATGGCAGCCATGAGGTGGAACTGTGTGCGTGCATACACACATGTGAAATGTTAACACCTAGGGTGACCACATACACGCACACACTGCACCAACACTGCCCCACCCTGTACTGCTGCCCCTCACCAACACACATACACACACATGTCAATTGGTGGCATCAGTGGCTAACTCAGGCATACCTAATCCACACCCTGTGCATATGATGACACTGTGCCACCTCCTGCAATCTCCAACAACATTGCGGGAACAGGTAAACATGTTGCTGATGCACAGGGTGACTACATAGAAGTGTATTAGTAGGATCATGTTGGTAACAGTACAGTGTGCTGTTATGACTGTGTGTTTATCCCAGCATGCCTGCTGCAGTAACTGTATGAATGTCCTGAATTGTTATCTGCACCCATAGTACATACCAAAGTATAACAGCTGCACATAATTGCATGCCGGTGGTAAGGTTGTCAACAGATAGCCGCATTCATGGGTAGCACAGGGGGAAAGCTAACGCAAGTAGTGATATGCAATGGTGGACATGTACAGTAATGGTGTCAAGTTGCCCACAATGACTATGCAATGTGGATGTTCACGCATGTAGATATGTGTGCAGTACCAGTGTAATCCAAATCACAAATAACTACGACATAATATCAGTTCTACCATGGGCATCTGCGCTGTGTATTCCTGGGTACATGTTGATAGTGCCTACATATTTGCATTGTTACTTACTGTTATTGTTACCCCTTCTTTGTTGTACAATACACTACTTCCAGCCCTGTTTACTGTAGCTTTGTTTGCATGCATGTTCACTTGGGGTTCCCTGGAACACTGCTTACACCTGCAATGCAGAGTTACAGTGCTTCTGTAGACTCCTAGTGACATCTGCATAGTGTACGATACGTATGTCAACTTTACCCATGACAGAACATCACTGTTTGTCCTGTACGCATGCACGTTGCCTGTGGCACATTGCACATGTCTTACCTGGCATTTACCCACGTGTGCAGTCATATATGCCAGTGCTATGAAACAGTAGCGGTACACCCACACATACACACCTTCAGTATGTTGTTCCCCATTGGCCCTATGTGTTGGTACTCACCATGGCAATCACACTACTAGGGTAGCATGTGCAAAGGTAACCTGTGAATCACCTCTATGGTCCAGTTGTGGTTTATGTGAGTCATGTGTCAATGTCACAGCTGCCACATGTATGCAGTCAGCCATCACCCTTGGCCAGGAATGTACAACACATGTGTGGGATGCCACCACACAGCCAATCTGGGGACTGGGCTCTCTGAACCCAGTAATGCCATACCCTGTCAGGTGGCATGTCATATATACTACATCCTGGACAAATTTCAACCCCAATCCCTGCTGCTACTATTGATAATACCCCTGAAGATGTTTCTGATAGTTTTGACCAATTCTTTACTGAGACATTTCAGGCCCTAGCTAGCCATCTACCTCCTAGCTCCCCTGGTCCTGAAAATAGCACCCCTAGAAACCTACTTGCGTTCAGCTGCCAACCAGTCACCACTTCACTTCTCCGTACCTTGATTGAAACAGTGAAACCCACTACACTTTCTGCTGATCAACTCCCTGCCGAGTACCTATCAAAATCAGATGATGCTATTGCTTACCCCGTCTCAAAGGTAATCAAACGAACCATGGTAGAATCTAAATTTCCCACCATCTGGAAAATATCATATGTAATCCCACTTCACAAAGGAGGCAGCTCTACTGAATTCTCCAATTATAGGCCAATAGCTATACTCTCTCCACTTGCAAAGATTATGGAAACTTTAGTCATAGACAATTCATGCACCACCTAATCCAAAATCGCCTTATGGCAGACACTCAGCATGGCTTCCATCCTCATCACAGCACTACTTCAGGCCTCCTAGCCTTTACTAACACCATAAACCATACTTGCAACACTAATTATATATCCTCAGCCCTCTTTTTGGATCTTTCCAAGGCATACGATATGGTTGATCACCAACTTGTAATCCACACCCTGCAAACATTCTGTCTAGATACTGGAGCCTTCCAGTGGTTTCAATCCTACCTGCATGGTCGACAGCAGGCTGGCCTCTGGCAGAACAAACTCTCTAACCTTCTACCTAACACATTCAGAGTACCACAAGGCTCTATACTAGGGCCCTTGCTTTTATCCATCTTCATTAACGACCTTTATACTGTCATCCCAAAAGTCAGCTGTATCCAATATGCTGAAGACTCTACTCTGATCTGCTCAGCCACATCTCCAGTAGAGTTATGGTCAGCTACCCAGACCACCTTTAATACAATAGAAAACTGGCTTTCTGAACATCGTCTGATCCTAAATCCCAAATAAACTAAACTGCTGTTATTTCACCAACACGTAGGTCTACCGCTTTCACCTTTACCATAACATCAACTGATGGCACAATAATCTCCCCTGACCCATCTACTAAACTATTAGGTGTCATCATAGACAATAATGTGACCTACATGTTAACCAAATTATCAAAGCCATCAATAGAAAACTAGGGTCACTTTACAGAATAAAAGCCTTCCTAGCCCCTCCAGCTAAAGGTGCCATAGCTCGCTCACACCTTGATTCAACCCTTCTGTATGCATCCCCTCTACTCTCGAATATGAGCAAGACTGTCCTTAACAAACACTCAATTTGCTACAACCACATTGCCAGATTTGCCACTGGGCTGCCTTTTAGGACACATCATTGCATCAATCTAAATCAGCTTGGTTGGCTTGCAATACCCAGCCTAATACAGTATAACCAACTGATTATGGCCTATAAAATCCTCTATAATCCGGACAATACTCCTGCACTTCAAATATTATCACCCTCTATAACAATCCTAGACCGCTTCAATCCTCTAACAAACTACTAATTCAGACTAGCAAATTTAATAACACAGCCGGTGATTCTCTCTTTGCAAACTCTGTAAGTAGATCCTGGAACTCACTTCCAGCTGATAATACCCTACTTTCCACCTTAGGTCAATTTAACACTAGACTCAAACAACATTTGTCACTTAACTGGCTATGTCAATGTATCAAGCCTGGCTAACTTGAATGTGTAAAATCTGTGAACCAGTTTACTGTGTAATTTAATTTAATCCTGACTTGTGCTCAGGACTAACATTAACCTGTGGAACATGTTTAACTTGCTTACTTATGTAATCTCTGTAAATAATCTGTTTGTAATATGTAATGCTGGTATTATGTAATGATGTATCTGCTTACCCTTGTAGCTTTTCTCCCCGGGCCTCCCCTGGAAATGGACATGCATCAAGTCGGACTATCCCGGTTAACAAATGTAGGATAAATAAATAAATAAAAAATATATATTACAGTGACTACAATACAAGTCAGACATTGACACGCACTCACAGCATGCTGAACTCACTGGGGCATACGTGGGGACTCAGAATAGCATCCTGCCTGAGCATCACACACCTCCGCAGCTGGCACATAGGCATATGTTCCGTCGGAACAGAGCACATGCCACACATGGCACACACATCCCCTGTGCCACACACTCACAGCCTGTAGGGCTACACAACACACCTGCTACAGATGTGTCAGGTACCTGTCTTGGGTACTGCACTGGGGTCCCGCTCAACAGGCTGTATCTGGTGAAGGTCACAGTGATATGCCTCAAGGGCACTATGGTCCGCCACAGAACACATGCATACAGGTCAGTCAGAGGCATGGACACATATGACTCACTCATTGACCATGCCAGTATGGCTGACCTGAGACATACCTCCCTGGACTACATGATAGAGAACATAGAATGGATCTCTCAGCATGTGGCACAGGCCAGTATGAGCCTGATCTTGGTTGCCAACATACCCTCACCAGGTATGCTACCACTATATGTGGGAAGGGTGTTGTATGTCTACATTATGCTCAGTCTCCACTGTCTTTCATAGGGTATCCGCTGGCTGTCAACGTGTGCTTACATGCTAGTGAAGCCACAATGATGTGCAAGGGTCATCTTGCACGTGACACCCGTGGCCCGATGTATAATGGCAAAGCTCCTTGGTACACACATACTGCCTTATGCTGCAGGACATGGTTTACATAGCCACCTCCGTGGGTATCACACAGGTTAGGACACTAACAGTGCTGCTGCACAACAGCAGCGGTGTACACCGGAAGATGCATGCACCAGACACTGTCCTCAGCACGGTGAACTGCAATGTCTGTGCAGTACCAAATTCCTGATTCATGGCTCACAGGTGTTACCCATCACTGACAGGTTATGCCCCATACCATGCCTGTCGTCCCCTACACATGTAACACACATGGACAGGGGGGTGGTATCCCAAGGTACCACAGATACACACACCTCCAGGTTGTTGGCACAGCACAAAGCATCAGGGCCTAATCATATGCAGCTAACAGTGTGTCGGACTGCCATCTGGTTCATAGCCTGGCACACACAACCCTCCCATACACAGGAAGACCACCTATCCTCCATAACAACACTGGCAATATGACAGTCTCAAGAACTGTGTTTATATGGCTGGACTGCATCCAGCCAAACATTGTGCATGAGCATTACTGTAGCTACAACACACTAGTTGAAGGGTTCACAGCATGTGGTCACTGAATTGCAGTGGAATGACATGTTACCACTACCACAACAGGTGGGAACATGCAGCACCTGTACATCGACTACATGTACACTATATGGCCCAGACCAGATGTGTATCCCCTGCTGTAGGTATTTCACCATATACACCCACACTGTATAGAGACATACCACGTGCGGACCCTGCACAGTAAGACACAGTGCGGACCCTGCACAGTAAGACACAGTCATATTGGTATACATTGCAAATACCATTTATCCACTCGAGGCATGTGTCAGACATGGTAACTACTGCAGGTCACAGGTTTCTATGTGTATGTGTCACACACATACATCATGTGTGCAATGCCATTGCTGGTTTAGGCAATGGCATGCATTGTTATGTACAAAGACCCACACAAGATCATACTGTATGACACAACCACACATGGCAGTTGTGGGTTACCAAAACATACCTATCTGTACTCTGACAATGGTAATAGACACAGTAACAGAGCGCACTATTGGCATTACTAGCCAACTAGCCCTGTTTGGCTGTGCTGATAGTGTGGTGACATCCCCTGTGTTTACTGGGGGAATATGCAGCATCTGGTGTATTGTAGTATTTGCCAAAAGGATCTGTTCTCTCCCACTTACATTTACACACACCCTACTACCCCCCCCACACACTTGCCATTTGCAGGATTCATTCCCCTACCTAACTAAGTCATGACACATGAGAAAGACGCATTAGCAAAGCGCACTGTTCGGATTACTAGATAGTTCTTCTTCTCTGGCTGTACTTATAGGGTGCTGACAACATCAGTATTTTGAAAGGGTAATGTGCATCAGGTAGTGTGATCTCCTGATTGCCAAAACTAACATGTCTTTCGTACAGAAATGCACACACACAAACGCCCCACATCCAAACGCACACACATGCCATTTATAGGTTTCAAACTCCTACCTAACTACATTACGACATTCGGGAGAGACGCGATAGCAGAGTGCGCTATTCGCATTACTGGCATACTTTTCTTCTCCTGCTGTACTTATAGGGTGCTGACATCATCTGTGTTTAGAAAGGGGAATGTGCATCCTGTAGTGTGTTCTCCCAGTTGCCAAAAGGGACATTTCCCTCACACAAAATTGCACCCACAATAACCCCCCTCATCCAAACACACACACTTGCCATTTGCAGGATTCAAACCACTACCGAATTATGTTATGACACTTGAGACGGATGCATTAGCAAAGTGCACTATTCGCATTACTGGGAGGCTTCCCTTCTCCTGCTGTACTTATAGGGTGCTGACATCATCAGTGTTTAGAAAGGGGAATGTGCATCCTGTAGTGTATTCTCCTAGTTGGCAAAAGGGATACTTCTTTCAAACAGTCTTAACCACACACTACTCCCCTCCACACACACTGAGCATGTACAGGATTCCAACCCCTACCTAACTATGTTATGACACTAAAGACGGATGCATTAGCGGAGTGCGCTATTCGCATTACTGGGTGGTTTCCCTTCTCCTACTGTACTTATAGGGTGCTGACATCATCTGTGTTTAGAAAGGGGAATGTGCATCCTGTAGTGTGTTCACCCAGTTGCCAAAAGGGACATTTTCCTCACACAAAATTGCACACACACTAACCCCCCTCATCCAAACACACACATTTGCCGGATTCAAACCACTACTGAACTATGTTATGACACTCGAGACGGATGCATTAGCAAAGCGCGCTATTCGCATTACTGGGAGGCTTCCCTTCTCCTGCTGTACTTATAGGGTGATGACATTATCAGTGTTTAGAAAGGGGAATGTGCATCCTGTAGTATATTCTCCTAGTTGGCAAAAGGGATACTTCTTTCAAACAGTCTTGAACACACACTAACCCCCTCCACACACACTGAGCATGTACAGGATTCAAATCCCTACCTAACTATGTCATGACACTAAAGACGGATGCATTAGCGGAGCACGCTATTCGCATTACTGGGTGGTTTTCCTTCTCCTGCTGTACTTATAGGGTGCTGACATCATCAGTGTTTAGAAAGGGGAATGTGCATCCTGTAGTGTGTTTTCCCAGTTGCCAAAAGGGACATTTCCCTCTCACAGCCTTTCACACACACACAAACCCCACTCACCCACACACACACACACACACACACTGAGCATTTGCAGGATTCGAACCCCTACCTAACTATATTATGACACTTGAGGGAGACATATTAGCAGAGCGCACTATCCGAATTACTGGGTGTTTGTTCTGCACCTGTAGTATTTATAGGGTGCTGACATCTTTATTTCTACAGAGGTATGTAGATGTAGTACTACCTGTCAGGTGGGGGATAGCATATATATGCATTTGCAGCCACCTACGTCAGGGTCAGATATGCACATCGCACTGGCAGGTTATGTTCTATACCATGCTTTGGGACCACAGGACCTGTAACACACAACACAACCAGTCCAGAACACCACACCCACAGCCAGGACACACACTTAGCTTCCCTGGGAACAGTGTCAGGATATGCAGGTGTTTACATACACCATTCCAGTTGTTAACATCAGGTACAGGCACATTGTGTGTGAGAACTACTCAGGCCTCTACCACTTTACCCTACAGCCACTACAATTTGTGGGTCCATGTGCTATGGCAGAACCACACACCACAGCCACATGGGGAATACATATTGCACCTGTCCATCTGCAATGTGGGTACTCACTGTTCCACACCAGAGGTAGACCACCATTGTTGATATCTGACCATACCCACCTTTCCCTGGACATCCATATCCCATCTCCACCCCCAGGCAAGGTTGTCACTGCACACAAACTGTATTTAGCACAAGCAGACTCTACACTTGTGTAGACTGGGGTGGACGACTTCAGAGGACCCATGCTGGAGGACTATACTGGCCACTCAGCATAATCCTTGACAATTGCATTCTATGAGCATGTGTACGGTTTGCATTGGTCATGCTATCTCACATATACCCATGACTGCTCCACAACAAGACACCTGTCAGCTGTACACCAGCCATATATGCGCCGTACAACAGACAGAGTTACCTAATACATTGCAGAGCTGTAGCCCACAGAGGGAGGACATCTGTGAACAGTTCCGGCATGGCACTTCATTCACACATACTCATTACAACACAGTGTTGACAGTGGAATCATCCAGAGAATGCAGATAGGGCTCCCCTCAGTCTGTTATTGACGGACACCTACTGTCAGAGATCCTCAGCAACCCTCTCACAGCGCACACCGACAACATGGCTGTGGCTTAGCACATTCAATCCCTGGGACCTCCACGGTGCCCCTGCTTGACAGAGGCACAGCTCACTAGCCTCACATGTTTCCTTCTGTGACCTACTTTACAGTGGCACAGTAGCCTACTATCCTGGGGATGCAGATGCCAAGCACACTCTGGCTGAGCTGTCATTCCCTAGGGCAACAAGCCTAGTATTGACCTCTACACCCATATGTTCAATTGTCGGATGCACAATATTTGTTGTGCTGTTCTACTGTTTGCAGGTCTTTATTGCCATAGCATTCCCTGTTCCTATGACCAAGTTGTGTATCTGTGGAAGATGTTTGCATATGACGGCGATCCACTATATCACTTATGTCTCTGTGGTCATTTACTGTGTGCACTGGGCTGATTGCTGTGTTGTGGTTGGTTCCTGGACTGACATGTACAAATACCAGATATGTGTGGCTAACTGCTAAATGGAGATATGGCCTAAGTGTGTGAGCATGCTCAGTTCAGCCTTTCCATGGCATGTTGTCTGACATATGCCTCATTTATCAAAGTGTGCGAGCATGCCCAGTGTGAGCTTTCCATATGTTGCACTCTGAAGTCCACCACATATTTGGGTGTGTGTGAACTTCAACAATATCTCACATTTATGGTTGTGTGTTGGGTGTCATGTTGTGTACTAACTGGCCAACTGCTTCATGTCTGCCACAACAGGGACTATACTGTGCCTGCAGGGATTGCATGGGATACTTTGCAGACAGTTCTCAACATACTTTCATAATGACCTAACACTGTAGTACCGTATAGTGTACTGGTTCAGTACTTTCACTGTGGTGGACAATATCCTGGGCTTTAGTCCTATGACTGCTTGACATCTTCATAGTGAGCACAACAGACTGTGTAGGGGCCAGTTGTGCACATATGACCATGTTGCAATACGTTCAGATATGGACTACCTACACCAGGCTCGTCCAACATTGCTAGTGTATTCCACAACATGGGTGGACATTGGCAAACACTAGCGATCTTCCCTAGGCCATTTCTGATACTAGTCACAGGGTGTGTTTGCCCTTCAACACACATTGTAACTGGAGTTGGCCAAGACGTATGTCATGGTTAGTATACTGTGCCTCCGTCTACCTCTGACATAACAGTGATACCCAGGGTTAGCCTACCATCTCCCATACACTCATCAGGATTCCTCTTGAGGGGTGTCAATATGTGGCTCTCTGGCTGACCTGTACCAGGAATTTACTGAAGAGTGGGGGTGCCTTCTGTGTTATGGATCATTCTGTACAGCTTGTCCTATGTATGTCAGTGCTGGGGTTCAGGTCTCTCATGTGCATAGCTCACTGCCATTCAGATTGTACAAGGTGCAACATGTTCGTTCATTCCAGGTTGGACATGGCTTCATACATCAGGCACAACGTTCCTGTAGCTGGGTAGGATGGCGGTGTGTGGGGCTGCAGTTTGTTTACTCAGGCAACAAATGGCATCTGTTCATGCTCTTTGCTACACCTGGTGGGGTACTGTTGTGGACTTTACAGTTGATGGAGGTGTCTGCTGCGGTATATCCCACAGGGGCTATTGTAGTCAGTTGTGATGCTGATGGAGGATGGCTGCAGAGCCACAGTGAGTTCCCCTTATCTATATCTGCCAACCTTCTTGTTTAGGTGGGCATATGGTACATGTTTCTGCGAACACTACAGCCACATGTTTGTCCAGTGCAGGATATTTATCACCTTTTGTACCCAGGTCTCACATTACATGTTAGGTACCTCATGGGTTAACACCTGTGTGGTAATTTGTGGGCACTTACTGTATATCCACGGGGGTTGTCTATACACAGTTCTGCAATTAGCTTGCTGACATGGCTATGGCTACAGTTGTCTGTTTGTAGGTGGCCGTTTTGTGGGTTGCTTGTGTCAGCTGGGGGTCGGATATGGTGGGCTGTTTGTACTCCTCTGCATACATGTTCAGTCACAGTCCTTCCATGTTGGCCTATACCTATGGGACATATATACAGAACGGGGTGGGCGGGCCAAGACCAGGCCTTGTGGGATGCCACTCATATCCGCTTTGTAGTCTGACATGGATGCGGCATGTCTGACCATGTCAGTTCTGTCCTTGGTCTGGTTTGCAACCCTCTACTGACATAGGGGTATATATTTAAGCTGCTGAACATATCCATACTGAACTCGTACGGTATTGTCTAGAAGCATGTGCACGGTCCAGCTACGCTGTGTGGACCACATTGCCCTCATCAATGACCTTAATGACTGCTTCAAATGGGTCAGACATGTTTAGGGGCAGGTTCTGCAGTTACAACAGCCACACTGTGTAGGGTCCAGTATCAGTAGGTGCACAATAGCCTTCTGTCTGCGGTACATACTGATCATTTCCAAAGCTGTGCAGAACAAGCTTGTCAGGATCCTGGGGTGGTAGTTTGGAGTATCCATTCAGGCAACACCTTTGTTGTGATGGACCACTGTTGTTGTACACTGCTCTTTGGGTACATATCCTGTGGTAAGGCTGACATTGGGCAGTAGTGTGATTTGGCATTCCATTATTCTTGGAGTCCATGTTGGCCTCAGCACAGGACACCATCACATACCTTTGCTGCTGTGTGTTCTGCTTTGCAGATGATGGCTGTTACCTCAGCATCTGCAATGTCAGGGGACCATCAGTCTGCTGGGATAGGTATTTTGCACTTGGGGTGTTTGCACTACACCTGACAGGTTGTATGTTAGCAATATGTGTGTGTGTTTGGTATGTTGTTTGTAATATCTGTGTGATTCGGAGCATATCTGTGGATGCCCAACATGGTTCCTACCATCAGTTGGGTAAGCCTTGTGATTATCCTTAGTGTCCTGTACGTTTTGTATCTTCATAGGTTCATGGGTTCATACTAGGCTATACACCCTAGGCCATTAGTAAGCCTAGCCAGAGTGTGTGTGTCTTTCGCCACCCCTTGCTATGTTCAATTATGGCCATTTATGAAGTTCTTCACTGTGCCTCTGTCTCGTCGTGACACAGTGAGGACCCCCAGTATACACGTACGGTCATCCATCCACTTGGCAATATTCCTGTTGAGGGGTGTCAGTGAGGGGCTCTGCCTACCATGGGTTGGGATCCTGTTTCTGGGTATGGGGATCCTCTGGGTTATGTATCTGTCCATCCAGCACATCTTATTTCATTATGTGTTGAGGCTGACATCTGTGACTCTCACAGCTCCAATGGCTTTGATTTCCTGTGGTGTAGCATGTCCATTACTCCTGTGTTGGACATGACCTTGTACAACAGACATACAATGCCTCTGTGTAGGCAGTGTGTGACTGCAGTCAGCTGGGGTGTCTACAGCCAGGCAGCATATGACTTATATTTCACACCCTTTATCCTGTTGGTGGGGTAACTATGAGGTCTTCCGAACCGCTGCAGGTGTCACGTACGGTACATCCCATATGAGTCATTGTACTAGATTATGGGTCTGATAAGGGAACAGTACAGTGGCACAGTGACCTCTGTTGATGTTGATGTGAATCCTTTCATGATACAGTGTCCAGTATCGACAATCTTCATAGCCACATTGGCATTGTGGGTGTAACATGACAGATTAATGTCGACCTGTGTCCCTAGGTCCCTGATTACTCCTTGCATACATAATGGTTTGACACCTATGTGGTAATTTGTGTGTACCTTGTCTGGTATTTGGTGGGACATTCATACTGTCCAGTGTCTTTGGATGTCTGGGTGGAGGTCTTGTGTGTGAGAGTGTGGTCTGCCGCATGCTACAGACTGTACAGCAGTTTTGACTACAGTTATGTGCACATGGGTGGTCTCCACTGCTTTGTGCATTGTCAGTTACCTGGCAATATGGGTGTCTGTGCTGCATATGGATACTCCCCCTCCTTTGATGTTTTGGTGCAGGTGTTGGGGCCATAACACATGATATGTGGTATAACCTAGTAGTGCTGGTGTGCTATCACTAGGCTTGCAGCAGGCTTCTGTCACTGCACAGACATCAATGTTCTCCATAATGGGAAGTGCCTCAGGGGCATGCATATTGCAGTTTACACATCTGGCATTGGTCAGCATTACCCTTATGTTTCCTACCACTTATGTTTTCTAGGGTGGTGGGTAGTCTTTTGGCCTTGCCTACATACGGCTCTATGGAGGCGGCAAAGGCCTTATCCAGTATCCAGACGCACAGGTAACAGCTGCAAGCCATCCTGGAACAGCAGCATGGCTTGTCATGCTTGACATCTCAAGCAGACACACATTAGACCCTCTTGGACTGACAGCTGTAACTGTGCCAGCTGTTAAACATGAGCATTCCGTGTTTGTACTGTGGCATCATTCTTGGTGAGGGTTGGATGCTGCACACAGCCAGTATCATACCTCCTGGGGTAGATACTCAGAAGGACCATCCATGTCTCTTTTGATGTTGACCAGGGAGGTACATCTCAGGTAATTCACACCAGCATGGACATTGAGTGCATCATATTTCTGCTTGCTTTGGGGTGACCCCATGACTTGTGTTATGTGGCATTTTGTGGCAGCCTACAGGCAGCTTACTCTACCCTTTCCCTTGTTCAGTCTGGTGAGTGGGACAGCAGTGTGTCTGCCTATACAGACACCTATTACGACTGTATCAGGCATGTTGTTTCTCCTTCTGGCCTGTGACTGTTTGGCACACCAGCTTTGTGTAATATTCGTTGCATGTGCTATGTTTGAAGGTTGTGGTTGCTTGTGATCTGCTTTGGAGGCTTCTGTTGGTGTGGTGTGTTTGTAATTAAGGCCTCCGGGAATACTTGTCTGTGTTTATGTGTTTGGTTTACAGTTGTGGTAGGTCTATGTGGGACTGGGTCTGTGGTGTATGTGGTTACCTTCTCCTCCTGACTAGTTTTGACAGTACTGAGTTGGTGGAGCTCAACCTCTGGTTTGGATACATGGATGCATCTATCACATATATTTGTATTTATTGGGGGGTGTTGTGGTTGTCTGTGTACTTGGGACTGGTGTCACATTGCCTCTGGATTCACAGATTCTACTTGTTGTGGCTGGACTTAGTGGATGGATTGTATGTGTGGACATATGTTATTGCCATACTACTGGTCAGTGATTACTTCCCTTTTTATGTTTGCTCTATCATGTGGTAGCTTCCTCATTCTCTTGCATGGATTGGTAATGGCTGGAGGCCAGCATGCCAGATGCCTGAGTGTATGGCATTGTGTGTTGTTGTTATTTGTGATTGCATACTCCAAGCATTCCTGGCTGTGTTCATGGAATGCCTGTATAACATGTTCTGTGGTGTGTCCCATATTCTGCACTTGCACAGGGACTTTTGTGGATTCAACATCAGTTTTGAGGGCTGCAACCTATGCTTTACACATGTTTTTCACTGTGGTATTCTGGCCAGGGACTGGGGTCAGGATGTGTATATCCAGTGTGATTACTCTATAGTCTGGTCTTACCAGTGAGGGGTACACTTCTCATCTTGCCATCCCGTACACATGTTGCTGATTATCACATCCAGTATGCTTACCCCTCTTGTGGGAGTGGTACATTGTTCCTGGGCATTTTGGTTTATGGAATCTGGTTAATTTTCTCCTACTGTGTTGGTGCTAGTATAATGCTCCCAGTGTATGTCTAGGTATTTTCAGTCAAGCAATATAATGTGGTTTAGGGGTCTTGATATATTCATGTATTCCGACATAGGCCAGGTGCAGTTCCTGGTATTAGGACATTAGTCTGCAGCAGGCTATATACTGGGAGACGGTTTTAGCCATTGGTATTTGACCATGGCTAATCCATGCTGCTTCTTGTTGTGGTACCAACATGGGGGTGTGGTTATCCTTGCCATTTCTTGCTAGTCACCCTCCTTTTGTAGCTTGTTCCATGTTTTGCGGCTGTACAGCACAGTATGAGGTGTGACCTGGTAGTGTTAGGGTGCTGATGTGAGCCTTGACCCAGTTCTCTATTACAGGACTGGTATCTACATTCTCCATACTGTGTCCGTTTACACTGCACACATCTTGCTGTTTATACATCTGTCATTGGGTAGCATTACATCTAGGTTCCTATCCCTTGTAGAACCTATGAATGTGGGTTTGTGTTTTGAGACTTACCTATTCAGGGCATGCTGTGGGTACTGACAGCCTTTGCCAGTATCCATGGGGCATGGCATGATAGGTGCACGCCACCTAGCAGGTGATGCATCATGTCAAGCTCGCATGTCTGCCAAGCCCGAAACACATTGGCTCCATTTTGACTAACTGCATTACTTCAGCCAGTTATTGCACTTGATCATCCCATCGTCATTTTGTGGCTTCATGCTTGGTGAGGGTGGATGTTAGTCAGGGTGCTCAGGTGTGCATATAGTACATGGTGTTACATTACTTAACACATAGCATTCATGCCTCAGGTGGTGCTGCAGGGCTGCCTCTGTCGGATGCATATATTACACTTCCCTGTACATGTTTGTGAGCAGGTCATGTTATTTTAGGCATCCATGTTATTATTTGAGTGAGTCAGAGGGGGTATCATTCCCAGGGTTCCTACTGAGCCCAGGGTTTTGGGGGGATGGGTTTTTTCCCCCGGGGGGGGGTTTTGGCCCTCCCTTTGGCCCAAAGGGGGGGGCCAAAAAGGGCCCCCTACTTTTGGGCAAAAGCCTCCCCTTTTCTTGGGGGCCTTTCTTTTTTGGGCCCAAGGCCCTTTTATTTTTTTCCTCCCCCCCCCAAAGTCCCCCCGGGTCCTTTTTCCCCCTGTTGGAATGGGCCCTT